>NW_015536479.1:468494-499341 GCF_001515605.1 Sinocyclocheilus anshuiensis
GTCCCCATTAGCCAGCATTAGAGAACCATGAAAATGTGTTGTTAAATTATTTCAATATTGACTTAAAAGTAAGTACTTCCAGGGTTTCATCTAACAAAAACAACGTTTTGGAATCCCTTTTATATAAGATGATGTTTAAAGATTATATATTTTTGAATGATAAATATATTCAATTAAAACATGAGCATGAAGTCTTTAGCCCATTATTAAAAGTCCACTCAAAATGTTCAAATATATTAATTTACTGCTCTCCTAAACTATAGGTATCACGTCTGGACAAAGGGTCACGCGCCAACCAAATATGCCAAGTGGAGAACAGCCACGACGCCATACAAGGTGGAGTGGGAGGCAGATTTTGAGCCGTATGTTGTGGTGCGACGAGACTGTCCTGAGTATGACCAGAGATTTGTTGGCTTTGGCTGGAACAAAGTATCCCATATCATGGAGCTTGATGCTCAGGTAAGTTTTTAAAGACATTTGGCATGTTTCTACTACCAGTTCAAGTGTCCCTAACCTGTCACATTTCCTCGTTCCAAAGGAGTACGATCTTATTGTGTTACCAAATGCCTTCATGATCCACATGCCCCACGCGCCCAGCTTTGACATCTCAAAGTTTCGCTCCAGTCCGAGTTACCGCTACTGCTTGACGACTCTGAAGGACGAGTTCCACCAAGACCTTTCTCGGAAGTACGGTTCTGCTGCTCTCAAGTACCTCACAGCACAGAGGAACATCTGAAAACTGTTTCAAATGTACTTCAGCACACAGGAGAATGGCTCGGTTTAGTCATTTGAGGCTCAACAGCCAACATGCTGCTCTGCTACATGTCACGGTGTCTAGAGGAACGAAGCTGAAGCCCACGTCTCTGCTGAAGACTATGAAATCAAAGCTTTAATTCTTCTTTTTGATAAGTCATACAGCAGAGAACCTTGAAAACCAATGACATCAGACTGGTGGCGAAAACTCGACCAAACATGCTTGAACTGCTTAAAAGCGCAACAAAAGACATTGGTAGACGTTTGCGATGACCTACTTGCTTTATAGCCTAAAACGAACGGTCACGATAAAGACCTTTTTTTGACAATCAGGGCTTTTTCTTCACTAAAGATCTACAGCTAGCGGTCCATGGCGCTATGCAGCTTTGAACCTTCTGAAACCATTCGATGGAGTATCGAAAGGACGAGAACTGAATGAGCTTTCCAAAGACTCTTCTGCTGGACTGAAGTGTGGGGAGGCCATCAAGACGAGGGACTTTTAAGCCTTATAATTTCACAGATATTTAAAATATTTAAAAATATTTTTCTTTGTTTTTAATGAAGACAAAACAACCTACAGCCTACGTATGTTTTACAATATAAAATCGAAAATTGCATTATTTTTTAATTTAGAAACACTGATTTGCTTGTAGCGAGGTTGAATGCTCGATAGGGGTGCGAGGTTTCGATGAGAAATGATCAGTGTTTAACTGCTGCGTTTAGAATTGTCACATAACAAATGGCGCATATTATGACGTGCTTAAACATAACGTATACCAGGACGCTTTCCTACCCTGAACTCAAATCACTTTTCAAAAAAAAAAACCTAAAAAAAAATTGCACTACATACTGTTACAAAAACATGACTATATGTACATTTTGCATTGAGATCCACCCAAGGGACCAGTAAAAAAAAGGAGGCATCCGTTAACACTTCCTGTTATTGAAAACAAATATTTATCTTGTAAAATGTCACATTCTGGTCAGCCCTGAAATAAGAATCCAATGTCCAATTCAGCATCAGTCACTCAAAGATGCATTTGTACAAAAAAAAAAATACGTGAAAGGTTGTACGATCCATTGTACCAGTCGCAATGTAATTCCCAATGTGTCCCATCTTTATAAAGAAACGCTCCTCCAGGTCATATTGAGTTGACCCCTCACACACCACCCATGCCCTTCCGCTCCATCAGACTGCAGATTTACGGTAAATACCCGTGCCTTTGCTGTGTTGCGAAAACTGGATATTGATTGTACTACTGTACGCATCAGCGGGGCCTGCAAGAATACAGGTACTCTATTTATTATTGTTGACTTAAATCAATCATATTTTTCTATGTAGGGGACAAAGTGCTTTAAATAAATTCTCCCTGTTTCTATAGTTTGTCAAAGTTCTTGTGCTTTTTATTTTACAAGAGGAGATGAGTCACACGTTGCTTTGTCCTATCTTTGAGTTTGTTGTAGGATTCACTGGTGACTCATAGTTAGGAGGTCTACAATGCAGGGCAGTGCTGATAAGAAAAAAGCATTACCTTGTCACATTTTTTTCTCCTCCTCCACACTAATCTCACAAAGAAGTGTGCTAAAAGATAATTTTATCCCAAAAAAGGGGGATTTTTCGACATAGCTCTTTATAACAACTGTTCATAGACCAGATCTGTCAGGTTAATCATAAAAACAACAACATAATATTAGTCAGTTTCTTTAGTCATACAAAAAAAAAATGAATGTATTGTATTGAATGTGCACTTGTACTTCAAATCTTATATAAGGACATTTTCAGTGGTGGCCAAAATTATTAGAACACCTGACAGATCTGAAAATATTGACCTTTTTTGCCTCCAAAACATGATTTCATTTCATAATGTTCATGAAACATGCAGATGGTTGCTCTGAGCACAACAAATATCAGATGAAGTGAGTCGTACTGTTTTTATTCACTTTTAACATTAGTATTTGGTACGTCCTCCTTTTGCAGCAATTACAGCAGCACATCTCAATGGCATAGAGTCATTATATTTCCTAAGAACTTCAACACTAATGTTATCCCATGCCTCCTGCAACTCAAGCCAAAGGCTTTCCTTTGAATATACAATAGATCTGTCCAGTTTATTTTCCAACTCGCCCCAAAATTCCTCGATGGGTTTGAGGTCCGGACTTTGAGGGGGCCAGTCCATCATTTTCAATGTTCCAGCAGAAATAGTTTGTTTTATGGGTATTGTAATGGCCAATTAAACAAAAACAACTGATAGCTCTTAAATATGCCAAGTGTTCTAATAATTTTGGCCACTGCTGTAAGTGTACTTAAAGTACATTGTCATGACTGTTAACACAATTAAGTACATTTAAAAAGTAAATGTCAAATCATGTTTTTATAAACGTACACATTTTGATATGTTGACTAACATACTAAATTACATGACGTGCTTGATTATAAATGTAACTGTATTTTATTATTTGATGTTACATTGAAACTTACAGCTGACAGCTGTAACTTCATCTTTGGAAATGTGTGATTACAAATATATTTAAATATATTACATGCAAATTTCAATAAAATTGCATTAAAGGAATATTTCCCCCAGAGGCCTCAAACCATCCAAGATGTAGATAAGTTTGTTTCTTCATCGTAACAGATTTGGAGACAAGTAGCGTCACTTGCTCACCAATGGATCCTCTGTGGTGAATGGGTCCCATCAGAATGAGAGTCCAAAAAGCTGATAAAAACATCATAATGATACACAAGTAATCCATACCACTCCAGACTCCAGTCCATCAATTAATGTCTTGTGATAAGCTGCGTTTGTAAGAAACAAATTAAACTTTAAGTCGTTTTAACTTTAAACCATCACTTCGGGCCACAATATCAGTCCATAATACATAATAATGCTTCCTCTAGTGAAAAACTTAATCTCCTGTTATGCTCTCAGATCAAAATCTACTGTACTGACATATTCATTTACAACTATTTTAAACTTTTTTCGCTTGGTGCTTAATCTGCACATATTTCTCTCCTGATTAGACAAGATGCCTTTTTCTTTGGAGAAAATAAAAATAAGGATAGAGAACTTGTATTTTCCAACAGTTTAAAGTTAAATATCTTGATGGATTTGTTTATTACAAGCATGCTTTACAAGACGTAACTGATTTTATGAGCTGTTTGAACTCTCATTCTGACGGCACTTTAACCATATTTCAAAGTCAATATAAGTAACTACATATAAAGATGGACTTAAATCCTACTTAAAGGGTTAGTTCACCCAAAAATGAAAATTAGGCTGCGTTTTACTCACCCCCGAGGCATCCTAAGTGTATATGACTTTCTTCTTTCAGACGAATCCAGTCGGAGTTATATTAAAAATTGCCTTTGATCTTTCAAGCTGTTTAATAATAATGCTTCCTCTAGTGAAAAACTTCATCTCCTGTTATGCTCTCAGATCAAAATCTACTGTACTGACATATTCATTTACAACTATTTAAAACTTTTTTCGCTTGGTGCTTAATCTGCACATATTTCTCTCCTGATTAGACAAGATGCCTTTTTCTTTGGAGAAAATAAAAATAAGGATAGAGAACTTGTATTTTCCAACAGTTTAAAGTTAAATATCTTGATGGATTTGTTTATTACAAGCATGCTTTACAAGACGTAACTGATTTTATGAGCTGTTTGAACTCTCATTCTGACGGCACTTTAACCATATTTCAAAGTCAATATAAGTAACTACATATAAAGATGGACTTAAATCCTACTTAAAGGGTTAGTTCACCCAAAAATGAAAATTAGGCTGCGTTTTACTCACCCCCGAGGCCATTAAAATAAGCTCAAACAACAACAACTTTTTTTTTTTTTAATTTGCCTTTTTTATTATTTTTTCTTTGAAGAACCAGGGTTTACACAATCTTGGAAAAACTAGATACAGTGGGGAAAATATATATTTGATCCCCTGCTGATTTTGCAAGTTTGCCCACAAAGAAATGAAGGGTCTGTAATTTTTATGGTAGGTTTATTTTAACGTATAGAGACCAAAAATACCAACCAAAAAAATCCAGAAAAAAACACATTATATAAAGGTTAGAAATTGGGGTAGCCCAATTTTAAGTTTAATTTGTAGACCTGGAAAAGTCCTGTAAATTAATTATATTTATTAAAAAAAAAAAGAAAAAAGGTAAACATCTATTTTTGTAATGAATATGATCTTTTTTAGTTAAGCCAAGGTCTAAAAATATTTTAAAAATACGTTTCCTTAAAGGGTTAGTTCACCGCAAAATGAAAATTATGCTGCGTTTCACTCACCCCCGAAGCATCTTAGGTGTATATGACTTTCTTCTTTCAGACGAATCCAGTGGGAGTTATAAAAAAAATGTCTTTAATCTTTCAAGCTCTATCGTTGCACTCAGCGGTTGTTGCAGTGCTTCGGTTCAAAAGACTTGAAATAAAAATCGCCCATTCATAAAAAAAAGTGTCTCACACGGCTCCGGGGGGTGATCAAAGGCCTTCTGTAGCGAATCGATGCGTTTTTGTAAGAAAAATATCCATATTCAAAAAGTAATAATCACTTTAATGTAGCTTGCGCCAGCAGTTGTACACAGAAGCAGTTCTGGGAGCATGACGTATGAGTTCAGCGTTGCGCATGCGCCGGTGAGTCTCGTGAAAACCAACGTTTGTTTACAGGATCAAAAGAAGCAAAGTTTCCTTACTTTAGCAAAGGAAAACCAGTCTCCTCTTGGCTTATATCGAAATCCTCTGACATTCTTCTTTACAAATCCTCGTTTTGTACTTCTAATTCTTGACCGTTGTTATGTTTTGATCTCTCCGCTGCGTTTCCTCGTGCGTCACTTCTGAGTGGCGCATGCGCAAAGCCGACCTCATACGTCATTCCCCGGAACTGCTTCTGTTTACAACAGTGAGCGCAAGCTAGATTCAAGTGATTATTACGTTTTGAATATGGATATTTTTCTTACAAAAACGCATCGATTCGCTACAGAAGGCCTTTGTTCACCCCCCAGAGCCGTGTGAGACACTTTTTTTATGGATGGGCGATTTTTATTTAAGTTCTTTTGGACTGAAGCAATGCAACACCCACTGAGTGGCATTAAACAGCTTGAAAGAGGGGGGAGTAAAACGCAGCCTAATTTTCATTTTTGGGTGAACTAACCCTTTAAGTCAAAAACGCACTCCAGATATCTACATTAATTATAAATTTATACTATAGTACATTTTCATTTATTAGTAATTAACATGCACTTTAGTGCTGGATAAATAAATTGGCTGGAGAAGTTGCAGTGAATTAAAACATACTTTTTTTTTTGTTTTTTTGTAAAGATAAATGATCAACTTCAGGTGCAGGATATGGCCCGTGGACTGTAATTTGAGACCCCTGGTCTAGATAATACAGTAGACTTGCTGTTAATGTTAATTGCAAATGACTTCAGCCAATCCAGCTGTTAGGTGAATTTGATCAATTGTTTTCCAAATGGATTTGACGCCTGTTAAAACAAAGTTAATTTCCGGCAATTGCAGGAGAGAGGCTGCGGTAAGCGGAGCCCTGAGTGCGAGCGGAGGGCTGTTTCCTGTGCTGCGTGGGCTAATGCATGTGTAATTGCCTGAAGTGGCCCTTTATGACATCATGAATCAGAAACCATTGCACACAGTCAAAGAGTTTCAAGCCGCTTTTTCAGCATTCATTCACTCTACCCAGCAGCTCATTACAGGAAAGAGCGTGCAGGGAAACTCTGCTCACAGTGTGAGCGCTGGAGCTCAGGACGTCCCAGCAACAGTCTAGAAAATGGACTCACATCAGGAAACATGCTCAAGCTTGAAAAATTCATTAGATACAAGACAGTGGCAAGTAAAATACTGTTTCTTGCTGATTTTTTGTCATTAGTAACTATTAAACATTATTATCTCAGTTTTTTCCCCTTCATAACGGAATCTACATTGCTTTGTGAATTTGGCTTAATGAATCCAGACCGTAATTTCTTGCATTTACATCAGAAAAAGTGTGTTCAATACAACAGATAAAAAAAAGAGAGAATATACCACTGGTCAAGTTTGGAATAATTCTGATTTGAAGTCTCTTACACTCAAAAAGACTGCATTTATTTGATCAAAGATACAGTGAACAGTATATAAAACAACTGTATTCTATTTAATATATTTTAAACTGTAACTTGCTCCTGTGATGCAAGGCTGAATTTTCAGCATCATTAATCCAGTCAAATCCAGTGTCAAATGATCCTTCAGAATTCATTATCATAATTATGCTGATTTGTGGATCCATTATTAATGTTTCTTTTTATATTAATGCTAAAAACAGATTTTGTTGCTTAATATTTTTTGTGGAAATCGTGAAACTTTTTTCAGAATTCTTTGAACGGCATTTATTTGAAAAATACATTTTTGTAACATTATACATTTAACTTTTGACCAATTTAATGCATTATTGCGGATTAAAACTATTCATTTTCTCACCCCAGACTTTTGAGTGGTAGTACATTACTGTATGATTTCCACAGAAATACTAAGAAATTGCATTTTAAAATGTTTTCAACATTACATTCTAATACTATTTTACAATATTAGTATTTTTACTGTATTTTTGATCAAATAAATGAAGTCTTGGTGAGCACAAGACTTCTTTTAAACAATAAAAAAATCTTAATTGTTCTTGACTTTTGACCGATAGCGTATGCTAGAGAAAGAACAGAGATGGAAGTTCTCATTAATAGTGTCGGCACCTAAATCGATGAATTTGTGTTGTGTGAGTCAAACAATAGAAAATAATTTCTTCAGATTGTTCCACACGGATCAATGCCAATAGCCCACTGCACCGTTTATTATCTCTTAAGTTAATGACAGGAATCAAAACACCCGATTTATCAACTGGTGACAGCCTCCAAATATCTCCAGAGCTCAACACTGACTGCTAGATATTGATATTGAAATCCTCATATCAACTCCAGTAATGGTTGCTCAATATCACATGCAGTGACGTTTAACAGAAGCTCATGATTTGTGCTCTTCTGTTTGTTCCTCTGCCGTCATCTCTCCTTCACACTCTGTATAGCACAGGCAGTAAATAAGGAACTATAGATCAATATTACCCAGATCTCATTGTGGGGTTAATAGAGCTTGCTAAGGTCAAAAGGGTCGTAAAGTTTTTCTTTCACTAATGTTCAAGTGATTTCTCAACCATGACATCTCTGATAATAAAATTGCGTGTTGTGCACCCTGGAACTGTGGTATTACCCAACACATAGCTTCCCACAAATTCTGACTAATTTCATGACTTTTTCATGACCTACAGTGGCTTGTGATTACTGGATAAGGACTTTCAGAACGTTCAGAGAACATTCAAAAGTAACATTTAAAGGGGTCATAGGATGCCCATTTTCCACAAGTTGATATGATTCTTTAGGGTCTTAATGAAAAGTCTGTAACATAGTTTGGTTAAAATTTCTCAATGGTAGTGTAGAAAACACATTTTTTTACCCTGTCAAAAACAGCTCTTTTCAGATCAAGCCGTTTTGTAGCATTTTCCTTTAAATGTTAATGAGCTATGCTGATCCCGCCCCTCTCTTCCGAGCTGCTCTCAGAGAGACTGTTTACTTTAGCCGCATTCATCGTGAAACTTGCTAATTAGCACATTATTAGGAAAGGTGATTTGCAAAGGTTCATTACAAAACATTATACTCACTTCTTCTGTAGATGAGGCTGGATCATGAATGATTCACGCGAACATAGATGCATTTATGTAGATCGGGGGCGCATTCCCTTCAGAAACAAATAATCCACTGCGAGTTCAGCGGCTCAGATGTCGGGAGTAAATGAGGACTGCTATGTTCATTATTACATCCAACAACAAAACACCTCAATGGCTTAGGACTCATTCGTGTCTACATCTGCTCCAGCGGTGAAACAATGGCGGACTGATGACAGCTCACTCAGGGCGGGTCTAAGGTAAGACGCCAGTCCAGTCTGTGCTGAAACGCTACTGTCAATCAAACTACAGTGGGAGGGGCCTGTCTGTGTGAGGTCACACAGACAGGCATCTGAGATCGGCTCGATTTGATAAAGGGAAAAACATTTAACGAGATTTAAAAAAAAAAACACTGGGTGTTTTTTTATCTTTATAGGGTGGTTGTGTACACACACTGCCAACACACATTTAAGTTCAAACAACTTCTAAAAGTGCATGTAGCATCCTATGACCCCTTTAAAAACATTTTAAAAACTAGATATGTTCAGAGAACATTTAGAATTAACATTTTCATAACTTCATGGGAACGTTAACATTCCATTCCCACAAGAATACACAACCGATAAAAAGTTATTTATAAAAGTTGATTAATAATTTTTTTTTTTTACGTTTTTGAAAATATTCTCTAATACTCACAAAGTCTGCATTTATTTGATCATAAATAAAACAGTAATATTGAGAAGTAGTATTACAATTTAAAAGAACTGTTTTCTATTTTAATATATTTAAAAATTTAAATCAATTTATTTATTCCTGTTAAGTTATTCAGCATCGTTATTTCAGTCTCCTTCAGAAATCATTCAAATATGCTGATTTTCTGTTCAAGAAAGCATTAAATTGATCAAAAGCGACAGTAAAGACATTATTTTTTATATTTATTATTTTACCAATGGGAAAAAAATATGAATAAATATTTGTTTTCAACACTGATATAATAAGAACCATTAATAGCTGAGCTCCAAAAATAACTTCGCAGCAAATCATCATATTAGAATGATTCTGATGGACTGAATTGTTTAGAGAACATTTAAAATTAATGTTAGCCTTCCCATTAGACGCTGCCGTGAGTTTTGTCTAAAAAGGTGCAGAAGTTCGAATAGGTGCATGAGTTTTCTGAAGAAGGGCTACTTCTATGTCATTCCTCACTTTAAACGAAAAGTATTTGTTGCTATGAAAGATGTGTGCTACATAAAGCAAACCCCAGGAGAATAACACTTTAATTATGCTTATTGCACGTCGCACATGGAAACTGTCATAACTCACTGTGACGTTAAGGAGGACATGCTTTCCATATGCCCTACTTCTGTGCCAGCTAGCAGATGTTCGGAAATGAAAATGAAAATCGTCCTCTTCAAGGTGTTTATAAACAATAGAAGCAGCAAACTGGCATAAAAAAACAAAATATAATATAAGACATGAATCATGTTTTGTGCTTTCTAGTGAAGTGGACAGATTATACTCACAAGATTGGTTACAAAACTTTAGTGAGCTAAATGTGTCTAAAAGAAAAGCAAAACCTAAACTCGTAAGCGACTGATTAGAATAGACTTAGGCCACAACGCCATAAAATTTATATTTCCTCACCTGACTTTACTCAGTTCATTGCAATGCAATTTTACTTTAGCATGTTGCCAAGTTGAAAGAGAATACTCGTTTAAGCATAAAAATACATAACACACAGTCTTGCAGTTTCACTTCTCTTGAGAAAAGACACTTTTAAAAAAGTATTCTTTGTAATAATGTCAAATTAAAAGGTTTAAAGTACATTTTAATTCATTATGCTAAACAGATAATCGTTTTTGTTGCAATTAGGTGTCAACATTCAAATTGCACTTAATTATATTCTTTTAATGTATAAAAGTTAAAGTTCTGTTTAAACCAATCTTCTGAAAAAGTACAGAACATAATGAATCAGTTTTTCTGAAGAAAATGTGAGCTGATATTCACTAGGAGTTCCTCTTTCAGCCAATGGGATTTTTTATTTTATTTTTTTTTTATCATCTGTTGAAAATTTTAAGTGTGATTGCTTTAAAAAAGTAAGCAATTGACTCCCCAAATAAGGCACAAACTTTGAATTAACATTTATATTCATAGCACAAACGGTGTGCAGTAGTGCTTCCCTTAGCAAGCATTGCTAATTAGCTAAATGCATTAAATAGGTTTAACAGACTTAAATATTTAACTAATCTAATAAGTTAATACATCAGCTTTGACAGCTCTGATATTTTTACATCACAGTCCAAGCGAGAAGACCGCAAAAATGGAAGAAAGGAAGAAAAAAAAAAGGGCGAATAAAAACAAAAACATCTCAGTGGCTTGTATCCTGACGGAAATAAGGACAGAGTCCTTTTTATAAATCTCACTTGCTCTTCACCCGGGGGACTCTGAATGAAGATATTTGATGTAACGTACTGCTCTATGCTCTTCTATCTCTCCTGAGGCCAAAAAGTCACTGTCAGAGTAAAGCGCTCTGTCAGACACTCTCATTTCCAGTCTTCTCCTGAATGATGTCAGGCTTTCCTCAGCTGGACAAAGGTATATACACCGGGATGACAGACATTCAAATCACACCATCAACTCCAACAAATAAAACCCAAACATACTCTATGCAAGTACATGAATGCAGACGCTTCCAGCTACAAAAGCTCAATTTCACGCATCGCTGTGTTCTGAAAGGTGTCAGAACGGAATTCATAACGCAACTGCTTGCATTCTCAGCTTTGCCGCAAGGGCCGGTATAATGGTATTAGTGTAAATTGTCTGTTATATGGTCAGTTTTCACTTTCAACTAATGTCGTGACAGAGCAATGGAAGGGAATCTTGTTGAGTTAAACTAGTTAAACTGTTCACATTTAGCTAGATATAACTCAAAACAGAGTTGCTTATTCCAGTGACTGGAAGTTAGCTGTTTTGTCTGATTGCTCACTAGCATATTTAAAAAGACATTGCTCTCTAGCTTAAATGTAGTTAGCTATTTTTGCTAGTGGCTTTTTTTTTTTTTTTGCAGTATTCTAATTTTTTTTCTGAATGACAGCAACCTGAATGAGTTTTTAATGCTTTAGTTTCAAAGCAACTTATTCAACACTGGATCACCATCATGAACATTTATAAAGATAATAAATGTATTTACATAGGAATCTTAATTGTGGGACATATGTATCAGATGTTTGAAACTTTTGTTTACACATAAGATTTACATTTATTTTTTGCATACTTTTGTAGTGAATTTATTTAGGAAATTATATACTTCAAAAATAATCTTAAGTGCGAACTGAATGTAATGTTTTCGGAGACTTATTTGCATGTTATTTACAACTACATGAAAAAGTTTTATCATTGAGGAGTGCTTTTTAACTCACATAAGTAGGACTTTAAGTGCATCTTAATATGTAATTTCATAGTTACTTCTGTTGTCTTTGAAATATGTTTGAAGTGTAATGCTGAATGTACTGACAAGCATTCATGATAAACTATTTTATTTCATTTTAAAGTTATTAACAAAAATTAATGTAATTTCTATTGAAATGTGTATGTCATGCATTTAAATACATTTATAATTACACATTTGTAATGATGAAGCTGCAATTTAGTCCATTTAATATATATTAACATGATTATTATCAAATAACACAATACAGTTAAATTATAATCAAGTACTTTACATGCTTTAGCATGTTAGTCAACACATCAAAGTAGTGCAATTCCTTAAAGCTGCAGTCCGTAAGTTTTGCCTCTTTGTCGCCATCTGTTTGAAAACCTGAAACTGCAGCTGTGTCCGGAATTATCTTCCTTGCGTGGGTTGTGAGTCGGCACGGCTCCAGCCCGGATGAATCTAATATTTTGAGTAGTATGCGTGGCAGTCAGTCACCGCACCGGTGTGGATATTTATTGTACTTTGCACTCACAGATTCTAGCCTATGTCTTGGAATATATAACCCAAATAGGAATTTTCACCGTATATTGTCATCAGAACAAGTAGGTAACAAGTCTGCCACATTTGTTCTGACCAACTGAGGAAAAAAGCATTACAATAAATTGCACTACCAATGGTAATTTAATCTAAATGATCTCATATCACATCAAACCATGCAAATTATTATTTTTGTTATACTTTATTCTCAAATTGTTAGTGTTAACAACATCAGCATTGCGTGACTATGAGTATAGTGTGTATAAGCGAGTAGATTTCAATTTCTGTACAGTCTAATCTCTAATTGTAATGCCACTCGAATTTCATATTAAGAAATGATTTGAACCCAAAAAACAAATTATGCTCCCTTCGAACTGGTTGTCTTTAAAATACAAATCTTGTGTAATCCCAGGCTATCTGTAAGAAGCACATTTAAAACTGGAATATAATTTAATTTCATTCACATGTGTTTCATAAACACATAATCCTTTCTGGATTACAATCCGCCATCAAAATGATACATTTAATTATTCCAGCTGCTGTGAGAAAAGGCTATAAATGATCCGCCACCTGCAGGATCCTCGCATGCGATAGCCTAGTAGCCGGGACAACTTATTTTTGTTTACAGACGTGACGTAATGACGTGGTAGCATGCTCGAATTTCCTGCGAAAACCTACCCGGGGCCTGTACCATGATGGTAGATGAACAAATTCAGAGTTACAGGATTAGTTTCGAGTTGACAAAATTAAACCACTCCAATACGGCTTTGTTGGTACCATGATGCTGATTATCAACTTTCTTTGTCAACTCAGGCTTTAATCCTGAGTTTGTGGAGCGCGTGCACATGAATGTGTGACATCAGTGGCAAACAGCCAATCACAACACAGAGCAAGTGTGATTCACTTCTCGCGAGAGAGCCAGCGAGATTCAAAACTCTTTTCTTAAAGGTTAAGAGATCAAAGAATATGAGGAATATAACTGCATTTACACTGAAGTACTTGTCCATGAAAGAGGACAAATAAAAAAATTATCTTGCTCTATTAGTGCAGTCACAAGTGAAACTTGATTCTACCACTTATGTATATTACATATGATCTGTATATATTAATATTCATTTAAAATAAATGCTTTATAATAATTGTTAAACTTGTGTGATGGATTAATAGTAATATAAATCATACTATAATTATATAAATCACATATAAATCGTAATTATCATTAAAGCCAGACAGTTTTGTTGTATTTTAAGGTACTTTATAGTGACCTTTAACTTGTAGGAAGAGAAACTGGGGGAGGGACTTTTTTTTGCGTCAGACATGTGTACTTTGCTCATCTGATTGCTCCAATTTCAGTTTGAGATCTCTTACCCAGAACATTACCTGCCCTAGAGTAGGTTAGCTGTTAAGTGTAAGTTACAATGGCAATGAACGCCGCTAAAAGCCGAGCCACTTTCATGGTACCTAAAACCCAGGATTGGTGCAAACTAAACTGAAACTTACCTGGCTAGCCAGCTGATCTGGCTTCATGGTACAGGCCCCCGTACCACTCAAATTACAAAACATTATTATAAGCTAACCGTTGTGAAACAGGCTAAAGTAAGGCGATAGTTTTGAACACTGGCTAGTTATGCACTTGCTCAAATATTGATTTCGGATCATTTTTAACCAAAAAAAGTTACGGACTGCAGCTTTAAATCATGAAAAGATTATTACTTTATGTACTTTAAAGTAAATGTTTAGTTTGACATTATAAAGTGCATTTTTTTTATTAGTTTTTTTTTTAAGTACTTAATTGTGTTAGGAAACAGTCCACTTTCTTTAAGTACATTTAAATTGTTGTTGTTTTTATTATTTTTATTATTATTACATTATCTGCCAGTACGCTTTTTTTAATACTCAAGATTTGAAGTACACTTACAAGTGCACATTTAATATAATTAAGCACACTGCTTTTTCACAAAGGGAAACAAAACACTGACTGACAACAACAAAATTTACAGTCACTCTGATGCAATATTTCACTTACACAGAAGGAAAGCTACTCAGCCGCCTCCGATGACAGGTTTTGATAGTCACTTATTATACTGGCAGGTCACATACATATTTTAATATGATCTTGTTGGCATCGAGCAACCTCAACTTGCCAAAGATTTCTGCCCCGACATGGTTGCTAAAAAACGGAGATGCACTGAGAATCATTTTGCCTCGGGTACTTAGTGTGTTTCTAGCTTACACCTCACACCGATGTGCCACTATTTCCAGCCTCTCCTGTTGTGTTTTCAAAGTGACAACAGCATGCACAGTCACTAATGAGAAGTAATTCCTTGGCAGGAAAACCAATACTTCCGCAGATCCTCTGAGAGTCCCTACGTATCTGCTCAGGAAGTCTTTCCTGTTGTGCCACAGGCCAAAACAACTCTTGCAGTGTCTTCTCTACATGGTCCTTCCTTTAAAGTGCAGCGATATTCATTTGTCTTTGTGAATTTGCAGTGTTAAGAGGCTGTTGCAGCAGGTGTCTGGCAGAGAGAGCAGCACAGACGTGGAGGGAGGGAGAGAGGGCTTTTAATCTGCCTGTGGATGTGGCTTTGCACCATGAGAGGCAGGCTGATGTGGGAGATGAGATCATTACTATAATTAAACCCTCTGTGGCGATTATCAAACAGCTTATTTGATTTGACATTGTGAGATGAGGCATCATAAGAGGACTAGTAAAGCAGCTTTTTTCACTGATCAGACTGGCACGCTCTCTGCCAGCTGGAGGTAAGTGCTTTTCTCGCAAATTTAATTTGTCTGAGCGACAGGAATCAGTCAGTTGTCAGTGTTTTGGAAAATGAAAAATGTGTTGACGGGCTCACCTGGAGGTGTTCACACACCAGTCATCAAATTTATTTTGAAAACGCTTAGTGCTGGGCAGTATACCGGTTCATACCGAATACCGGTGTTTATTTTTGTTATTATATGAATTTTTAAAATACCGCAATACCGGTGTATGTCGCTTAAACAACGTTCGGAACGCGACACTGTTTGAAAGGGGTCCCTTTTCACTGTTGCACTGTGGTGAGGGGACAGCTGTATGTGTTACTAAGCGTGAAAGTTCGTCTTAGGTTACTTGTGTAACCATGGTTCCCTGAGTAGGGAACGAGACACTGCGTCCTCTAGGGGTCGCTATGGGGAACGCCTCGTCGTGACCCGTGTCTGAAGCATACATTGAAAAAACACCAACTCGTTGGCCGGCGACAGCCATGACGTCACTACCGGTGCGACTATAGTATAAATAGGCGCCGGGAGCACACATCATTCACTTCTTTGTCTGAAGCTTGCGTCCGCAGCATGGCAAGAAACCTAGAGGACGCAGTGTCTCGTTCCCTACTCCGGGAACCATGGAATATGGTTAACACCCGGTCATGCATGAAAAAAAAATACCTTCATGTACCGTGAAACCGGTATAATTTGGAAAAATACCGTGATATAAATTTTTGGTCATACTGCCCAGCACTAAAAACGCTCATAAAAAGCATGCAGAGATCATTGATTGCTACAATCAGTCAGTTCCAAAAAGAAATACAAAACCTGTGCTAATTGGAAGGAACTTTGTCGCACATCCGTCATTGGTTAGAACTGACGTTAATAAGGTCAAGCAGGTGATACAGTGATAACTTCTGCAAATTAATTAGTTTGAGATCAAATTAATGTCAGATTATTGCTGTTAACAACGAACATGGCATCTGAGGACTGTTTCAGTATTTTTGTTCTCCATTATTTTACAGTATTTTTCAGGTTCTCTTATGATACTCTAATTCTTTTAACAAACTTACTGATGTAGAAAGAAATCTGTATACCCTAGTGAAAAATAAATATACTTAAATGTATTTGAAATACATTTATTTCATGCTAAGTATACTACAAATACATTTTTATATGTATGTACTTAATAAAATGTCCTTCAGTTGTACTTTTAGTATACTAAACTGGTATACTTAAATTCTGCTAAATTGGAACAACTAATTTTGTACTTAATGCACTTTAAGTGTGCAGACGTAGTGCTGAAGTACAATTAAAGATATACTTAGTATATTTTATTGTGCTAAAGTGGAACTATTGCAAGTATATTTCAGGTACACTTTAAATATTTTGCATTTAAAGTCCTCATCAAAAGTGACATTAAAACACATTTTAGGCTTAATATTAAGAAAAGTGTATTGTGCACAAGTAATATGCCAAGTAAAGTTTAATTATAATTTTTATATCAGTAAGTCTCGAGTTATCTGTCAATAAATATGTTAATAGATCTGAACTATACTTAGTATGAAATAAATGTATTTTAAATATATTACTTTTTTACTAGGGTATAGATTGCATTACATGTTAGTTTGCTTATTTTGCTCAAGTGCATGATCTATTTAAGTCCATATGTTACCCTGGACCACAAAACCAGTCTTAAGTCGCTGGAGTATATTTGTAGCAATAGCCAAAAATAGATTGTATGGGTCAAAATTATTGATTTTTCTTTTATGCCAAAAATCATTAGGATATTAATTAAAGATCATGTTCCATGAAGATATTTTGTAAATTTCCTACTGTAAATATATGAAAACTTGCATTGCTATGCATTGCTAAGAACTTCATTTGGACAACTTTAAAGGCGATTTTATCAATATTTTGATTTTTTTGCACCCTCAGAATTCAGAATAGTTGTATCTCGGCCAAATATTGTCCTATCCTAACAAACCATACACCAATGGAAAGCTTATTTATTCAGCTTTCAGGTGATGCATAAATCTCAATTTCGAAAAATTGACCCTTATGACAGGTTATGTGGTCCAGGGTCACATATGGCATACTAACAATAAATTATCCTTTTAACCACAGGTTGAGAGCTTTAGTTCCAACCACATAACTTTGTGATGCTGTATGTGAACATTCATAGGAACTATAGATTCAGAAACACCAAATCTATGCTGGTAACAATGGAACTTGCGACCATAGTTGGTCCTAACTCTGCTCTTGGAAAACACACCCCTCTTTTCAGTAGATTTTGTTCATTTCATATTTTACACATAGGCCTATGGATTTGAAATAAAAACTGTGACTTCAAATAATGGACAAGTTGCATTTACACTAAAGAACACAAACTATTCATGATCTATTGGGACTTTGAGCCAAACACCCAAACCAAAAATGTCATGTGACCAGATAATGATGCCATTACATTGCTGATTGACTAATGGAACCACAAGAACACACATCAAATCCTTCACTGGATTTATTTCTCTTCTTTTCCTCATTAGCGTCTGCCTCCTGGACTTAATTATTAGAAGACTTCTTCAGTGGACTTGTTTTTGGAGGTCTGGCAAGTACTTTAGTGTTAATTTATTGTTAACAAAACCCATGGGCTTTGGATAATCATAATGTAAGCGTAAGTGTTCAATCCCTTTGTGTCTGTGCTGTGCTTATAGTTGAAACAATAATTTTTCACCAAACCGTGCTTTGCTGCACTAATTTGCATGCATTTCTTTGAATATTTGCACCTTCAACACGTGAAGAATCTGATTTTGTTTTAGAGAAAGTAATGAGAAATCATTGCTTACTTCCTATTCCTCCGGCTCAGGTCACTGTCACAACTGGCAGACCAAGCGTACAATTTCTCATTAGTAACTGCAAGGACATTATTTTCTGTGTTTTTCCCCTTCATAATGAAATTTACGTTTCTTTGGGAATTTGGCTTAATGAATGCAGACCGTAATCACTTGCAATTCCATCATCATTAGGGAGAGGTGTTTGTGTTTCATGTAATAGAGGAAAACAGATAGAAAGAACAGAGATGGAAGTCTCATTAATGGTGTCACCACCTAAATCGATGAAATTCTGTCAAACAACAGGAGATAATTCCTTCAGATTGTCCCACACGGATCAATGCCAATAGCCCACTGCACCGTTTCTTATCTCTTAAGTTAATGACAGGAATCATTTATCAGCTGGTGGCAGCCTCCATACATCTCTTTATATAAACAGTGACTGCTTGATATTGAGTGTGTCCTGTGTGAGTGTGTCTCATTGTTTTGTTAAACATATGAAATTCTGACAACTGTCCCTACAAATACTGTAAAATTGTCAAATTAAAGGGATAGTTCAACCAAAAATGAAAATGTGATGTTTATCTGCTTACCCCCAGGGCATCCAAGATGTAGGTGACTTTGTTTCTTCAGTAGAACACAAATGAAGATTTTTAACTCAAACCGTTGCAGTCTGTCAGTCTTATAATGGAAGTGAATGGGAATCACGGCTTTGAGAGTAAAAAAAACATACACAAACAAAACCAAATTAAACCCTGCGGCTCGTGACGATACATTGATGTGTAAAGACACAAAGCGATCAGTCTGTGCAAGAAACTGAACAGTATTTATATCGTTTTTTATCTCTGATTCACCACAATGTCCGAACTATCTTTAAGTTAATTAATGGGCAAAATAAAAAAAATGCCGAAAATGTACTCAGGTCATTCAAGATGTAGCTAAGTTTGTTTCTTCATCTGAACAGATTTGGAGAAATGTAGCATTACATCACTTGCTCACTAATGGATCCTCTGCAGTGAATGGGTGCCGTCAGAATAAGAGTCCAAACAGCTGATAAAAACATCACAATAATCCACAAGTAATCCACACCACTCCAGTCCATCAGTCTTGTGAAGTGAAAAGCTGTGTGTTTGTAAGAAATCATTAAGACATTTTTAAGTTCAAACTGATGCTTCTGGCTAAAATGCACATTTTTAACTTCAAACCATTGCTTCATGCCTAAAATGCGAGTCCTCTGTCTATAAATTTGCTTCCTTCAGTGAAAAAGTCATCTCGTCTGAATCAGGAGAGAAATATGCACAGATTAAACATTGTGCGGGCAATAACAGTCCAAAACAGTTCTAAATATTTGTGGAATTTTACTGGATCAAGCATTATTATGGATTATGGACTCGGATTATGGACTCGTATTTTGGCCAGAAGCGATGGTTTACGATAAAAGGTCTTAATGATGCATTTGTTTCCTATAAACACACAACTTTTCGCTTCACAAGACATTAATTTTTGGACTGGAGGTGTGTGGATTACTTGTGAATTATTGTGATGTTTTCATTAGCTGTTTGGACTCTCATCCTGACGGCACCCATTCACTGCAATGGATCCACTGGTGAGCAAGTAATATAATGCTAAATTTCTCCAAACCTGTTTCCAATTAAGAAACACAAATCTACATACAGACAGCCTGAGAGTGAGTACATTTTAATTTTATATATATGTATAAAGAACATTTGAATAATCTAAAGAACATTTTTCTGCTATAACAAACCTTTTGTGCAATGGAAATTTTCCATGGATGTTAAAGGTTCTCCATGGAACCATAGATGGCAATAAGGGACCTTTATTATGAGTGTATGAGGACGTGAAGGGAATACAGCTGAGTGTCAGAGCAGGCTCCCTTCCAGATCTCTTATTAAAACCCTCTGCAGCCCTTCTGGGCTTCCGTATGCCAATTGTGTGACATTACAGCGCCACTCTTGCTTTCCTCATTTAACTCTCTGCCCTGGATTTCAAGCCCGACCCACTAATCTGTATGAGGAAATGAGGGTGTTTCTAATGGAAACACTTGGCAAACAGCGGCCCACTGTCCAAGTCATTCTGAGGAGCATTTCATCTCTGAGTGACTGATCACCCTCATCTGAAATGTGAATCATTCCGCATACCACAAAATGCACTTAAAAAAAAGCAGTATACCCATGCACATCCTTAAATACAAGCTAATATTATTCTTCGATTTTAGAAGAGGGAACTCTACACGCTATGAGTCCAGTGCTGCTCTCCAGCGCTCTGTGTGCGGCTGCCATGCTGACAGATGGCACTGCCCAGGGTGTTGGTTTCATGCCATGTCACAGTCTTTAGAGGGACGAAAGCCGTACTGTCTGTTCAAAGTGCACAAAGGCTTAACGACAGAAAACATCACTGTATTAACAGAGCTAAAGGGCTTATAACAATTATTTAATCTAAAATTTAATGTAATTTCTATTGAAACTTGTAAGTCATGGATTTAATTAAAAATATTTGTAATTTCACATTTGTATTGATGAAGTTGCAATTTAGTACAGGTGAACTATATTTACTTTAAATATAATACTGAATAACACACTACAGTTTTTATACTTCAGTTATACTACAGTTTATATTTTGCATCAATTTAAATAATTATAATCAAGTATTTAACATGTGCTTTAAGATTATTAAGTCATAATGATTTAAAATGTAAAGTAAAGCTTTTAATTATTGCAAAGAGCACATCTTAAAAAGTGTACTTATATGTTTAAGTAGCCCTTATAAAAGTGGACTTTTATTTTGTTATTTATTTGTATTATTTAATTAAAGTACAGTTAAAAAAAATACACTTTAAGATTTGAAGTACACTACAAATGCACATGAAATACTACAAAGCATACTTCTTTTTCAAAAAAGAGGGGGTTGCATGTTCTCGAGCTGTTATTGAAGCATGTCATTTTCAATATACTTATGTTTTAAGCGGTTCATGAGAGACGGTCTTCTCTGTGTACAGCACAATGTAAAGTTAGATGAAACAATTCCATGACTGGATTTGAGGATTTTACTCTGAGTGAAATTGGCAAATGTTACATCTCTGTGTTGTTTGAGTGCGATTAGAAAATAATTTCAAGGCTGTAATCATTTGGAATCTCTTTATCTGAAGAGAAGAGATTAAGAAGAGGGAATTTTTCACTTTTGTCTTATATATTCAATAGACAGTCCCATAAAAGCACAGAAAAATATTGCTCTGTGCAACTAAACAATTTTATATAGCCTAATAATGTTATGAAGTTCACTTTTTTCCGAGTTTTTGTACTTTGCCTTGCTTCAGCAACAAAACTGAGTTTATTAAAAGGAAGGTAATGAGAATTTAGACTTCAGTATTTTGTAATGAAAATGTACGCTCTTGTTTTTCCAAGTTCTTTTGTCATTTTGCAGCACTTTGCACTCATTTGTATTTCTCCACTCCGTTAACTGTCTTTTAAGTGCGAACATGTCACAAAGTGTCAGAAAGACATCTCTCTTCTAGAATTATCTCCACTGTAAAAATTGTTCGCTGTTGTGAATCAGTCTTTTTGAAATGTAGTTATCATTTAGTTTTGCTGATGAACCTTTTGAAACAATCAATTTGTCATTTAAGCGTAATTGCTTTCTTTTCTTAAAATGTAAATTTAAAGCTACAAAATGAGAGGGGGCAATTATCATCGCATATTCTTGATAGCTGCATTTTGTATGTAAAGATTAGGGTTTAATTTCACTGCATCGAATGACATCTGTGAGAAAAGAAAACTTAAGTGGTGTCAGACCTCCGCAGTGAAAAAGAATACTAAGCATTCTTTGATGCCAACTGTCTCGCTGTGGATCTGCTGATGAAAAAACACCCACTTTCATTTCCACTCATCTCACATTTCTTTTTAGATTTGGGGTTTTAAATAGATGCTGATCAATGCTTAAGCAAACCATCTTGATTGATAACAGCCGCAGTGGTTGTTAAGGTATGTTTAATGAAGGCCTCTGGCTGTATGGCTATGAATTTTGTTGTCATGATCAAAGGCAGGGGCAGGAGAAGCTCATGAATGGCCCCCAATTAGGTGGAGCGTGACTCACCAATCATCCTGTGCATCATTGTAAAGAACAGACATTTGTATTCCTTTCACAGGGCATGCATGCCACAACACGACTGAAAAGCTATACCTGATAATGCATGTGGTTTGAGAACACAATAAAGTCAAACGTTTGGGATAACTGCTTTTAAAAACTTCTCCAATAAAATCTGTGATTCTTTATGGAATGCCTCCAAAAAGAGGGTCGAATTACTTTTCATGACCAGTTTTGCAAGTTTTGCATTGTGACAATTAAGCATATTGTCCCTCTAAATTCTCATTATTTAAAAAAAAATCTCAATCTATTTTCTGTAATACAATAATGAAAATCAGTGTCTAAAAATATCTAGAACTTTTTTTAAAGTAAACATTTTAAATTTAATAAAAAACAAAAACAAACTGAACTGTACAGTATAAATGTTTTTTTTTTTTTTTTAAATATTCATTTATTCATTCATTCATCCATTTAATTTGCAGCAGACTGACAAATAGGGAAAGGGGCGTTAAAGTGTTTAATTGTTATAAAATAATCACTATGCCAAAAAAAAATGCTCTCTCTCTCTCTCTCTATATATATATATATATATACATATTAGTGCTGTCAAACGATTAATATATATTTATTATGATATATATAATATATTTATTATGTATATATAAATACACACACATACATTATATATTTTGAAAATATTTACATGTATTTACATGTATATATTTATGTTCATATAATTTATATTGTACATAAATATATTTAATATATAAACCTAACATATTTTTCTGAAATATATACATGCATGTGTGTATTTATATATACATAATAAATATACACAGTACACATGCACACATATATTATGTAAACAAAAACTTGGATGCGATTAATTGCGATTAATCGTTTGACAGAATTTTTACATTTGATTGTGGTGTTAAAAATTACATTTATTAGCAATTGACCTTAATACCCTTCAAACTGAATTGAAGCTGCCTGATCAGGGTGAATCCTGGGCCACTTCACATCAAGATCTTGTTTACTAACAAGACATTGACAAAGATTAGGTTATTAATGCCCTGACAGTCAGTTTCATTCCTCCAGGTGCCTGTGGCAGTCCATCCATCAATCACTGTTGACTCTAGTACAGGAAACCAGAATCTGTTATGCTTGTTCAGCTATACTGAACATTAAATGACTAAACTACAGAGGTGAGTTCCTGTGTTTTCTGCTTTAATGTTGTTTTCTCCTAATTGGAATGATCTACTTAGTATGCTACATGGTAGATGGGATCGAGCACTGTGTGCCAAGAATAATCATTAAAAAAGTTTGAGTTCTTCACTGACCCAGGACAATCTCACTCATTACTACAAAGCTGCTCTCAGCAACGAGACACTATGTTTCTTTTGCATTTATTTTTAAGGTGACTTTTTAAAATTCAGAGGTTCAAATCGTTAGCCTTGTCATATTTGCAAAAACCAAGGTGCTCTAGGTAAATGTGCTCTGTGCAACTCCTGTAAAATGCCTATGTTCATGCAACGCTGCATTATCAAAGATCTAATTTTAGCTTTAAAAATTCATGCAAATATGCAAAATATGTGGAAAAAATGAACTTTTGAACTTGGAAATCTATGAATATTAATTTTACAAAACACACTTCTTTTTGCAAGTCTAATTACAAGGCTGCACTGTATTGATATTCCTCAAACATTCTGGTTCCCCTTCAGGAACTCGAGCTGCGTCGAACTCTTTGGGAACGCCCCCGACGAGACCATGTTCTGAAGCATGTGTGAAATCAGTCCAATAGAGAAGCGAGACGTCAAGAGCGGGGTGACGTGAGCAACCAGGAAGCATAAAGGCGCATCCGGCAAGCGCACATGTTAGCTTCTTGCTCTTCAGCGAGCACGTCTGTGGTGTGTGTGTGTATGTATGCAAAAGCACTCAGTCAGTCAGGAGAATCTTTGTATAGAAAGCGAGTAATATCATGCCTAAGTGTAAATCAAAATCTTTGGCCAGCGGACGGCATTTCAAGTCGTGTGTTCCTCCCTGTCTACGCTATCGCTCAGGTGGGGATACACACGATTTGTGCGTTGTCTGTTTGGGAGCGGAGCATGCACGGGCAGCTCTCGAGGGGGGCTGCCTGCCATGACTGTGAGCTTCTCCCTCTCCGTGTGCTCCGCTCCCGCCTGGCCATTTTCGATGAAAGCGGCCAGGTTCGCGATCCTGCTGGGTCCGGCCCTGCTGTTGCTGAGGCACAGCGGCAGCTGTTATCGTGGGGATCGCAAGTGGATTTAGTGGAGGGATCCGAGTTGGGCTCGTCCTTATCTCGGTCCTCACCCGCTAGATCCACGCCCCCTCTCAGGGATCGGAAGCCCGCCCCGCGGTTTCTTCTCCCCGGTGATAGGGCCAGGCGCTTCATCTATCTTCCTCCAAGGAGGTTGATGTGATGAGCGTCGACACGGAGGAGACTGCTGACTCGCCACCGCAGTCCCTCACATATGAGGAGCTCATGGAGGTTGTGACTCATGCTGTAGCCAAACTGAACATCGAATGCCAGCCGAGACACAGGTGGAGCCGAGCGCTTCCTTAAAGCTAGATCACAGCCTTCACGACGGGGACTTCCATTTTTCCCAGATCTCCATTCTGAAGTCACGAGATCATGGGATAAACCATATTCATCCCGACTCTTCAGCCCTACAGTATCCAATTACTCTAACATCACAGGGCTGAATGAGAAGGGATATGGGGCGATGCCGGTGGTGGAGCAGACGCTCGCGAGCTATCTCTCCCCATCCTCAGCATCATCCCTGAAGGCCCCAAAGCTTCCCACCAGGCCAGTAAAACTGACATCCAGCCTGGTTGGGAAAGCTTATACGGTGGCAGGTCAAGCCGGTGCGTGTCTGCACACTATGGCAGTGTTGCAGGCGTACCAGGCCGACCTGCTAAAAGACCTGGACGATAGGGAGGAAGAGGAATCCGACATAGTCGCCGAACTGCGTCGGGCCACGGACCTGTCGCTTCGAGCCACCAAGGAAACGGCTAGAGTCATCGGCCATTCCATGGCAGCACTGGTGGCTACGGAGTGACACCTGTGGTTGAATCTGTCCAAACTACATGACAAGGACAGATTCTTCCTCCTGGATGCCCCCTTCTGCCTTCTGGCCTCTTCGGCGGCGCAGTCGATACTGTCGTCGAGAGGTTTCAGGAGACGAAGAAACAAGCGGCGGCATTCCAGCGTTTTCTCCCTCATCGCCCCCAGGTCTTTGGGACTGCTGAGTGGGAGCAGTCCCAGCCGTCTAGCTACTCATACCGCCAGACCCAGAAGCAGAGCCGGTCGGGGTCCTCTAAACAGAAAGTGGATCTGCGGTCTGTTATTATGTCCAAGAGGACCTCGGCCAAGCGGTCCTGACAATTCCATCGTTAGGACCCTGAGGGCAGCCCACCCTGTGAAGGAGAGGTACACACCTCAGTATACGGTGCCCGATCCTCCTCAGTGCCCTCAGGGAGCTTCACTGATACCCCTGCCACCCCTGGTGCTTCAGGGCTCAGTGGGCTCCCGCGAGCAAATTTCCCAGTTGCCGCCCGGCGACGGTACGGTACGGTCAGATGAGGGCGCTAGAGCAGTCAGGTCAGTCATTCCCTGCCGGTCAACCACTTCAGGGCACCGAAGTGCAGAGGCTTCGTCTGTATGCATTTCCCCCGATCGCTCTGCTCCCGGGAGTTCTGGAGAGAGTACGCCGGGACAGGGTCCGTCTGCTGCTAGTAGCCCCGTTCTGGCCGGCCCGAGTATGGTTCTCGGACCTGGTGTCTCATCTCGACGGCTCTCTGCTCAAGATTCCGATCAGGAGGGACCTCCTCTCTCAGGCAGGGGGCACTGTCTTTCACCCCGGCCTGGAGTTATGGAAGTTGTGGGCGTGGCCCCTGAGGGGGCACAGCTCATAGCATCCAGTCTCTCAACTGAGGTTGTTGATACCATACTCCAGTCCAGAGCTCCCGCCACGAGGAAACTGTACGCCTTGAAGTGGAAACTTTTCACTTCTTGGTGTGGACAGCGACCGCAGGACCCAGTCAACTGCCCAGTTGGTTCAGTTCTGGAGTTTCTGCAAGAGCGATTCTACACAGGGTTATCTCCCTCCACTCTGAAGGTTTACATGGCGGCCATAGCTGCTTACCATGCCCTTTAGGGTGGTCAGTCATTGGGGAAACACCCGTTAGTTACACGTTTCCTCCGTGGCACCCGGAGGCTGAGGACAGTACAGCGCACCAAGGTGCCCTCATGGGACATGGCATTGGTTCTGGAGGCTCTGTGCAAAGCTCCCTTCAAACCCATTGAAGATATCTCTGACAAGCTCCGATAAGACGATATTCTTACTTGCTATATCCTCACTGAAGAGGATAGGGGACCTTCAGGCGCTCTCTGTATCGTGCCTGGAGTTCGCCCCGGGCATGGCTAGGGCATTTCTTTACCTGAGTCTTTAGGGTATGTCCCTAAAGTGCCCACTTCCTTGCCGGGTCCCATTGTACTGCAAGCCTTTTGTCCTCCTCCCTTCCAGGAAGCAGGCCAGGAAAGACTCAATCTGCTTTGTCCAGTGCGAGCACTAAACGCTTACATTCACAGAGCTGCCCAGTGGCGTAAGGCAGATCACTTATTCGTTTGCTTTGGTCCACCTAAGAAAGAGGTTCCAGCGACCAAGCAAACCCTGAGTCGGTGGGTGGTTGAGACCATCACACTGGCCTATGAGTACTCTGGCCTCCAGTCACCTATAGGGGTCAGAGCGCACTCGACTAGGGGTATGGCGGCCTCCAAAGCCTTTTCAGTGGACGTGGCCCCTCAAGATGTTTGTGCTGCGGCAGGCTGGTCCTCTCCGCACACATTCATCCGTTTCTACAGCCTGGACCTGACATCTACCCCAGAGTCCCAAGTTCTCTCATCTTGATGTGCTCGCCAGATACACACCAGACAGGGACTTGCTCGTATGGGGCAGTGGGTATTCTCATTCCCAAAGTGTTCGAGTTCCTGAAGGGGAACGTCTCTAGGTTACGTATGTAACCATGGTTCCATAAGCTTCCACAGAAGCTAACATGTGCGCATGCCGGATGAGCCTTTATGCTCCCGGTTGCTCACGTCACCCCGCTCGTGATGTCTCGCTTCTCTATTGGACTGATTTCACACATGCTTCAGAACGTGGTCTCGCCGGGGGCGTTCCCAAAGCGTTCGTCTCGTTCCCTTTGGGGAACCATGGTTACATACATAACCTAGAGACATTTGGGTTTGTTCTTAACACAATGTATTAAATTCTGCAGTTCATTCGGCCTGAACCTCATAAAATACATTCAAATTTTAGTTTAAATTCTGTTATATGTGTGCTGATGTTCTTTGCAAAATTTAAAATACTAAATAAGGATGCACAATATTATCGGAACATCATCTGAATTGACCGATAAAGGCTTAAAAATAAATCATAAGCTTCAGCGCAGTGTAAAATATGATGCCGATATGCCTTGCAGATAAGATGACATGTTAATTATGCACTGCAATAACTCATGTGTGAAAGAGCGCTAGCAATCACATCAGCCTTACGGTCATTCTTGAAGTGAACTTTTGCAGGATGATTAGAATCACCGTTTTGGATCACAACTTGAATTTGAGAAAATAATTTTTGCTCAGAAATGAAAATTAATATGTTATTCCCTAAAAAAATGTGTGTTGTTTCCAAACAAATATCAGTTATAGGCCAAAATGATTTGAAAAATATTGGCATATCAGATATTGCCAAGCATCCATACTATTTGAGATTAAAGTTCTAAAAAGAGATTAAAAATCTCCCATTGTCGGTGGCGATAGCACATTAGGGTGTCCCGAGTTTGAGTCCTGGCTTATGGATCATTCACGATCCCATCCCCCTCTCTCCCACTTCGCTTCCTGTCAATTAACTGTCCTATCCAAATAAAGGCTAAAAATGCCCCATTGACTTAAATTTACTTATCCATATGTACACAAAAATCACAGACTCATATTGGCTTTAGAAGCATTTATTTATGTTTTTAGCAGGTTTTCCAGTCTAGCCAAGCTGAAAACTGGCCAAAATCCTTCTAAAACCAGCCGACAGACCAACCTACAAAACCACCTAAGATCAGTAAGCCAGCTTCTGGTTTAAGATGTATTTTTCAGCAGGCTACGCAATATTTATTGTGTTTCAGCTGGTTTCGAGAATGGTTACCATGCTTTTGGGCTTTACAAAGAAGCATTAGATACATTTGCACACACGTGTTTTATGCTAATTACTAACTGCAGGCACATGTTCCCCCATCTAGAATAATTTGGATTCATCAACATTAGATTGAAGATGAAAATGAATCCATGTGAGAACGCACTTGCACATAAATACACCATTTTTGGTGAAAAAGACCCAGCCTCTCTGTTTCCCCCCTCCCTGCAACTTCTCAAACTGCCATTTCACCTAAAACTTTAACACTACTCTTGTTTTGCTCGTATTTCCTTCAGAATTACTAACATACTTCAGAGAATGTCTTGTAATTTCCTTTTTGAAGCATCACCGTGCTATTCACATGTTGTTTTAAGGCTTTAAACACGGCCAGCGTTGTCATAGATATCTGACTGCAGAGATGACGCCCGATGGCGGCTTTGTTTCCGCAGCCTTGTGACAGACCCAAATGATTTTGTGTAAGCTTCAAAGCACTGTAAGCCGCTTCCAGGAAACAAGAAGAGTGACATTAGCATTCAGTGTCTCGCTTCCCTCTCACATGTAAAACGACTTCAAACACAGCGCCCACCTGAGGGAGAGCCACCTCAGTAAATAACTCACACATTAGATCTGTTTAATAATGAATTCTTACTTCATACTTCCCACTCTGTAGAATGAGGAGAGCTGCTGGAGCCATATCAAAAGAAAAGCTGCTGTCTCATTAGCGTAGCCTCCTCTCAGCTCCGGGTCTGAGGACTCATTTGGTTTGTCATTGACTCGGAAGCCTTGAAAACCTAAGCACTCTGAGCATGTGTGATTCATGCAAGGACATTTCAAATTGGTTTGATTTCCCTCCTCTAATGTTTTGCTAATATGCTAATCAATTAGCTTGCTGGCCTCTTTTGACTTTGAAGTGAGCACACAGTGGTTAAACATGGTAAACAATGAACAGTCGTGACATCAGATGCGGCACAGGTCTGAAAAGAGAGCTTAATTAATTTCAGAAACATTCAAGGTGGCCATAAAATACTCCCTCCATTTTGATAACTTTAACCACACACCCTCTCTCGAAAAACCACACTCTCCAAATACATGCCAGCCAATCCGATGTCACCAATTCTGAATGCACAAAATGACTGACAGGCAAAGAGTATTTCTGATTGGCCAGTTTTCTGATAAAACTAAAAGATGGTATCTTGGGCCTGTTCTACTTCCAACACTTTGACCACTTTTGTCCACTTATGTGATGTATTTCCAAAGATCGTTCTCAGATCTTCGGCTAATGTTCTGGCAAGGTTCTCCCAAAGTTATGAATAAAGTTCTTCCAGTAATGTTAATAGAACGTTCTCAAAACATTAGCACAAAAAAGGTTATACATTAATACATAGTTTACGGTACAGTTTATTTGGAACCAAAAATAAAAATGCTTTTAAAACATTTATAAAACAAAGAACATTATCAAAACATAACAACCAAATGTATTTCTGTAATGTCAAAACATGTTATGGTTCCTGCAGTCTATCAGGGTCCAGAATTAACACTCGCTAAGCGTCAAATGCGAGCAAAAATTGGCTTTGGCCAGTAAATAAATCAGATTTACTCACCAGGTGGCCGGCAGCTTCATAAGGAGCTGCGACATAATACATGGTTTAAATTGAATTGTACGAATGATAGCCTGACCCTCGCTGATGTACGTATTGTGTGCAATACATATAAAAGCAATTACTAAAGAAAACATTTGCCGTGACTTTGCACATCATGTAACAATTTGTACCTCGTGGAATTTCCATTAGATTTTTATCTAGGATTTTTTTTCTTCAGAACTCATGGAGTAACATGTTTTTTTCGCATTTTTTCGCATTTTTTCGCATTTCGCATTTTTTCGCCACCAAAATGGAAAAATAAATAAATAAATTGATTTAACACTGCAGGGCTTAACGCAAAGATCTGAGCTTTAGACCAATCATCTGTCCCGCCTGCTTGCAAACAGAACCAACTGTGCAGGCTAAGGTCAGTCAGCACTATTTGGTGTTGTTAGCATGTTTTAGTAGTCTTCACATGTTTAACATGACAACAACAACAACCATGACATTATAATACATGTCCATGTCTTTAGTGATCCATTTGTATGATGATTTATGCTAATTTATTTTCATGTCTCTTTGCAAAATGCGTGTTTGGCTGCTTGACATTTCACAGCTCCAGAATAACTTCATTTAGACATGCATATTATACAGTGCAGCAGTGCCTGTCCACTTTTTTAGCGGCTTTGTTTCCCATGGATTTTTAAAAATATGTCTTTTAAAGCCATTAATCAAATTAAACAGCTATGAGCTGAGTCACAATATTACAAACTTCATTTAAAGCAAGAAAGTCTTTGAAAATCAGATAAAAAAGACAAAGGTAAGAATTGTGATAATTTAATGACGGTAAGAACTACAATCCTGTGAAGCACTGCAAACAGTGTTGGGGGTAATGTATTACAAGTAATGCTAGTTACTTGTATAGATTACTTTTTTCAAGTAACTTGTAACTTGGGGGGGGGGGGGG
>NW_015536479.1:499520-524303 GCF_001515605.1 Sinocyclocheilus anshuiensis
CGGTTGGTAACAAATAAGCAAGCCCAGCTCAGGTGGCAAAAAGTTACTTTGCATGAAAAATAACTAAGTAATGCAATTAGTTACTTTTTTAATGGAGTAACGCAATATTGTAATGCATTACTTTAAAAAGTAACTTTCCCCAACACTGACTGCGAATGACAGAATCAAATTAAAAATGAGTGAGGAATATAAAAGTATTTATTTAAAGATGTTGATTTATATAGAAAAAATATATTTGTAATTCATTGCTAAATATTTATATATACACAAATATTTAAGCAGTTTGATTAAACTCATTTACATAATTTACAGTGCTTCATAGGAGTGGGTGGGCACCAAAAAGTTTCAGTTGTCTGATTGGTGGGAATTTATTTGCAGACTCATGGGTAATGTAGTTTTTCACCAGAATTCCCATTATTAAACATAATTTAGTAAATACGATTACATAATGCAGGCCGATGGCCTCATCAAAAGCATATACCATTAATTAACAACCTCATATTGCAGTAGATGTGTCTTTTTAATGCTTAGTAAATTATTGTTTCAAATCAATTTCCCTATTGATAAAAAAAATGGGGTTTTTAACTTCCAAAACTGTTGCACTCTATTGATCAACAGTGTAAATGTTGTGATCGACAGTGTAAAAGTCTTTTTTTAAAACGAGATGCAGTTCCAAAAAGAGACTGACACAATGACGGTCTCACAAATTTAAAAGGGAACCTTTATAAATAACACCACTGTCATAGAAACAAATGTCTTAAAAAATATCATAAAATGCAGCTTAATGGCCAGTAAGATCAATTTATGGCCATTAAAATTTCACAATTCATCTGTTTTTGGCAAGTGTGGCAAAAAAGTGTCCCCAATAATTTGAGCCCTGCATAAAGCCCATAATATGCCATTTTCAAAAGCAGTTCTTGCAGGCAACTGCTTGCTGAGTAACACAGAATAAAAAGTTGTCATATGACCAGTTCATTATCATCACTGCAGTCAAACCTCTCTGTTTACCTCTGGGAGTCATGCTGACCAAAACAGACAAATACAGGATGTGGTTTGCAGAGATTACTCTGATAATAATGTGATCACGAATATGTGAATCCTTTTGCCAATTTGCATAAGAAAATTAGACTTTCAGAGTAGTACAGGGATAAAGCGTCCGTTTGAAATACTCAGAGGCACTGTTATTTAACAATTATAATTGAACCCACTGTGGACATAGACGAGGTTGAGGACACGAGTATGAGCATACTGCACATCTCACCACAGGACATGTAAAGAGCATGGGCAGACAAACACGGCTTCAGCCAGTCAATAAGCACTGCACGATGGGGAGAAGTATTCTTGACTACATGCATTGTTATCAGCAATTACACACATCTGAAGCAGCCCAACCGTTAACTACCCATCACACCAATGGCACTGGCCAGATTGCATTTCTAGTACTACATTACAAAGTCTGCGCTTTCATTCAGTGAGAAAGAGATGCAATGAGGCAAAAGGCCCCTAGGGTAAAAGCCCTATCTATATAATGTGTTGGGTTGGCAGAGGAAAAAAATGCAGAATGTCTCAGCACCGAATTATTTTTTTTTTTATTAGGAAAAAAAAATGGATTTGTTGTGAAAGATGTACTGTACTAACTGGCATATGTCTGTAGTGTTGATAAAAAAAAAGAGCTAAAAGATCTTTAAGGATAAAAAAAAGTCTTCCCCTACATTGTATATTAATTCTTTTCACTTATTTTTTTTTATTACAAAATTAGTACATTTTTAAATTATATTATACATTGTTTTAATTATAATTTTTAAAAAAAGCCAAAAATGACCAAAAAACAACTCTGTCTCTATGTGTGTGTATGTGTATATATATATATATATACTTATTTTATCATTTTATAAATACTGTATATGTATGTTGTTCGATCAAATACATTTTAGGACCAGAAATAATTTTTAAAAAGATTTCCCTTCAGGGTGGCTTTTATCCCTGTTGTATCTTTTTATTACAAATGCAAGCCTAGAGAGATACAATATATTCTTTAAAATTCTTTAAGGTTCAATTTTGTCACATAAATGATCTGTCCTCTTGGTAGCACATGTTTCGGGAAATTATAACTCCACTGTCATCTCTCATCAATCACGGATATTCATTTCTGAAATGAACTGTAAAGAGAGTTTTCGGACTAGTGGTCAGGAACAGCAGGGTGACAGAAAGGCTGTGGTGTTTTCAAGCATGCAGAGACAGCAGAAAGGAGGAAGAAATGAGAAGACACAGCAGACAGTCTCTCAGAACCCTGTGATGGACCAGATTTGGTGCTTAGACCTGAAATAAATGTATAAAAACAAAATATAAAAACATGTTTTTCCTCAAATGCTAAATCCTGTACAATTTGGTGTTTACTGATGACATTTTTTAAGCATTAGAGACAAATTTTCCATTAAATGTGTTAGATAAACCATTGCACGTAACGCTAGGAAGGTGACTCCTATATGAAAAAGAGCAGGATCCATATGCCACAATTCATTAATAATATAACAAAAGTACAAGTAATTCAGAAAACAAGGAACTACAATGAAACCTAAAGGGAACCCACCAAGAAACCACCAAGGACAAGACTCTACCAGGAACACAGGAAGCATGGTTTATATACACAATAACTAATAAGGGTAACGACACAGGTTAGAACAATCCAGGAATAACAAATGGAAACATGAATAGGAACTAAACAGAACTACAAACTGGGGGCATTTAGATGTCACCATTTTCAACTAAAACCAGAAAATGTTAATTTAACAACACAAGAGCACGAAAATAGGCAAATCATGACAGCACAAGTCTTTCCAAAATATATAGTAGCCTACTAAGGGGAACTTCAATGGTGATGTTATGTCATAGATTGAAACATTCTAAGACAGAAGAAATCATCCAGTCAACAAGCCTGTCAAATGTTTTGCTATCTCAAATCATGTGGCTTGATGTTTATACTTGGGGTACATACTTTCTAGAAAATTAATACTTTTCTAGAATTTATTTTTCTGAGATTTACAGCTTTCACTTAGTAGACAATAAAATAGGTGAAAGACCAATATCTGAGCACACTGCCTGAAATACTGTAGCCCACAATGCAATGTGTTCAATTTGACTTTCAATGCCAGTGTGATGAACAAACTGGAAGTAATATACGTCAGAATTTTAAACATCTCTTTCAATAATTATTTAATAAGACTGTCAGTTTTATACCAACTAAAAGTTTCTGTTTTTGAGCTGATAAATGGTTGTGATTCTGATGTAAACATGTATCGCATTTTCTAAAAAATGGTTGGCAATATACACATGGTCGTACCCAGGCTTTGAAAATTAGTGAGGTCCTATGGGGGGCGAAATTATTTCCAAACTTTTGCAAATAAGATACGATAAAGATATCGCTGACTCTAAACTGCAACTTCCTACATTATTAACTTTCTAATCTAAAGTGTTCAATTAAGTGGAAAAGACAAGTCCAAAAACGCTTATAATAGCTGGATCCGACAACGTGTCCGCGCCCAACTGTCTCAAGCCTCGTTCACTCTGCCAGTGTCTCGCAGCGATCATTTTCATAACAGGGACGCTAAACATTCTTGCAAACTGTCTAAACTGAATTATACATGTCATGCAGGCATTCACATGAGGAGTTTAAAAGCAAATTAGTAATTCAAAGGACAAATTTTATTTTTGAACATGAAAAATTTACCGAGGTCCGGACCTCGGTGGCCTGACTGTACAGTAAGCACTACCCTATATTTCCTTTCTATTTCATTTTCAAGTCTTTCTTTCTTTTTCTTTCAAACTTCTCATTGTTTCTGTCCTGACTCTGGAGAGAGTGACAAATGGAAAATGAGAATGCAAAATAAGTGCTTCAAACAGACGCCTCAGCAGCGTCGGCAGATGAAAAATAACTAGACTATGACACCAAATCACATACCACTGCATTAATATTTTGTTATTTATTATGCTGAGTTTTAGTTTACTTTTTGACATTGACGTTTCATATTAATAACTAACTTTCTTAATAACAGAAAAAAATATAATTAATCTCAGGTTGAAGGCACAAGAGCAATTAGTTGTTTTTCTTCTAAAAAATGATCCACTTTGATGCTGCAGTGGGGATTCTAGTGTGATTATAAAAACACTATATTCTGACTGCGCCTCCATTAACTCAACAGACTGGCCATTTATTCAAAGTAAATATTTAAACACTTAATTTTACATCTCTGATTTGTTCCACTAATTTTGCGGCACTCCATTATTTTCAGAAATCTTTTTCTCTCTGTTCAAAGCACAAAGAAATATTATATCAAATATTTGATTCTGGCAAACTTCATCTTTCATAATAGAGTGCCAGTATGTTAATATACACAACATGGCCAATGTGGATACTCAATATGTGAAATGTGATTAAACATTTCATTTCAAAACCACTGGAATAAATAGGTGGTTTGATGGATTATGTGCCTGTTAGCAATGGGTCCAGCGGAAAAAACAATAACAAATATGTTAATTAGAAGGGAAGATCTACATATGTTGGCCATTTTGTGTAATATACTGTAGGAAGCTTAAAGAAATAGTTCACTAAAAATGCAAATTGCTGAAAATGTACTCACTATTTACGCACTATTAGGCCATCCAACAGGATCACTTGCTAACCAATGGATCCTCTGCAGTGAATGGGTGCCGTCAGAATGAGAGTTCAAACAGCTGAAAAAACATCACAATAATCCACAAGTAATCCACATGACTTCAGTCCATCAGTTAACATCTTGTGAAGTGAAAAGCTGCGTGTTTGTAAGAAACTATCCTTAACATTGCTTTCTGCAGTAAAAAGGGTGTCTCATCTGAATCAGGAGAGAAATATGCACAGATCAAGCACTGCAAGCAAAAACAGTCCAAAATAGTTCAGAACAAATATGTCAGTGGATTTTGATGTGAGAGGACAACAGAGGATGAACTTTTTCACTAAATGAAGGGTTATAGATCATGGACTCATATTTTGGCAAGAAGTGACAGTTTAAAGTTAAAAATGACTTAAAATGGATTTGTTTTCACCAAGCATGCAGCGTTTTGCCTCACAAGACGTTAATTGATGGACTGGAGTGGTGTGGATTACTTGTGGATTATTGTGATGTTTTTATCAGCTGTTTGGACTCTCATTCTGACAGCACCCATTCACTGCAGAGGATCCATTGGTGAGCAAGTGATGTAATGCTAAATATCTCCAAATCTGTTCTGATGAAGAAACAAACTCATCTGCTCTTGAATGGCCTGAGGGTGAGTACATTTCCATAAACTTTTCATTTTTGGGTGATCTATTCCTTTAAGGAACAAAGTTCATTAACTTTCTAAATTCATCCCTGTGATACATGAAGCATCTGTACAATGTTTTCTGGGTGTTTTACACCATAAAAAGGTAATAGATCATCTACACAGATAAAGATCTCTCTCCATCTCTGTATGATCTTTCTGCTTTCTCAGCCTCTGTTGGCTTCGCAGCATCAATCAGAGGTCAGTGGGCATTTTATTGAGTTGCATCTGCAGGAGCAGGGTCCATTTAGCAGATTGGCTGTCAGTGATGATCTTTACTAAAAGGCGGCTGCACGCAGAGAGGGTCTTGGCAGGACACTATCATGCTGCTGTTTGCTGTGGAGTGGGTGCATGTGTAAATTCTCTGACCCATTTATCATGTCATAAGCCTGTTTCATCGCCATATGGTTCTGCTGTTTAAAAAAGAGGGTTATTTGTATGAGTATACATTTGACAAGCTCAGGTTGCAAATATCCCTCATGCTGTTGAGTTTTAATGGATTTGTCCCATAAATCACAAGATATTTTTGGGACTTATAATTTTTTTCATTATGCAAACTCTCTAACACACATTCTTTCACTAAGTTTGGGTGATCACATTTTTGCACTGGCAGCATGGTGCTGTTTTAACCCTTCTGGAGTTTTGGATGTACTGTATATTAGAGTACACAAATTACATAATGCATGGTTTTAATGGTTTATTTGCTAAAACCATTAAAAAATGGTTTTAGCAAATAAATGGCTTTCTGTTGTTTGTGTAAATGAACTACAATAATCTGACATTAATTGTGATCTCCAATTGATTAATCAGCAAAAGCTATTACTCCTCTTGTGCAAAATGTCAACAACAACAGTCCTATTGTTGAACCAACATGGTTCGAATGACAAACGTACGACAAAGTTATACGATTTTGTGAAACGATTCCTTGTACCATGGTTGTTAAAGGGGTCATATGACGTTGCTAAAAAGAACATTATGTTGTGTATTTGGTGTAATGCAATGTGTTTATGCGGTTTAAGGTTAAAAAAAAACATTATTTTCCATAAAATGTACATTATTGTTTCTCCTCTATGCCCCGCCTTTCTGAAACGCATCGATTTTTACAAAGCTCATCGGTCTGAAAAAGCGAGGTGTGCTGTGATTGGCCAGCTATCCAGTGTGTTGTGATTGGCCGAATACCTCAAGCGTGTGATGGAAATGTTACGCCCCTTAACATACTGTGATCATGCCGTCTCCCAGCAGGACGAGACTCAGTCCAGCTGCTCTGCTCGTGCACATCCCATCATCGGTTCTCTTTTAGCAGTTCAGTCAATGTACTGTTAGGAGTAACTGAATAACTCAGGATATTGGTTTATTTCGCGTCAGAGGGAGTGTCAGGCACGTTTATAAACCGAATAACTTAAGTAATTTGTGGATTAGAGCGTACTGGAAACGCGAACCATTTCAAACGATTCAGTTTGATTTGGTGAACTGGTTCGACCGGTTCACTAAGAAGATCCGGTTAAATAGAACGATTCTTTCACGATCCGGACATCACTAGAGAGACAAAACCAATAAAACCCATTACAAACGAGGCATTTGTTGCATCCAGTGGGGACATAATTAAAAGTACCAATACAGCTTGAGTCTTGAGTTTCATTGTTTATATTATTGGAGTATGTTCTACAATACTATAGACCCTTTTAGGGCCGATGTCACAATTACGTCACAGCGCTAGCTGGAGGCAAAATAAAGGGAAAACTAGAGGCGGCCAATTCAAACCAGCGCAGATTCGGCAACATAAGGAGCTTAAAATATCGTCTTGTTGTGATGTTGGGTGCCAGAATCAACGTAGTAGAGGCTCCAATTTGACATTTTAAAGCATGTATACCTGCTGTCACTGCCAGACAAAAAAAAACGACGACAGCTGTGGTTAAACGCGATAAAACGAGCGGACTGGACAGAGATGATCATCAAAAATGCTCGCGTTTGCAGCGCACACTGCTTATCAGAAAAGATTATTGTCTTTTGTTGTTATGGATTGTGTTACGAGTCTAAAGATTTCTTATGCATCTCTCTACTATGGCATGTATGAAATAATGTCTGTGTGCATGTGTGTAAAACAACAAACTGACGATTTATAGTAATGATCTGTAATTGTATATACATTGTTGTGATTGATTGTGGCTGAACTTGGTAAGAAAAAAGAATCAAATACAGAAAGTTCAAAATTTCAAACAAAGCAACTTTTTAACTGGGTAAAGCAATATTTGAGGACTCATATTTTACCTGGAAGATGAATTTTAATTCAAAAGACAATTGATGGGACTGGAGTCATGTGGTTTAGTTCTGGATTATTTTGATATTTCTGGAATTTTTATTTCTAGAAAATATTCACATCTTAATTTAAATGTACTGTATGTAAAGTAGGCTAATGTAACTGTAATGTCACTGTAAACTTACATCATTTACAGGAGGTAGGCTATATACTTTAAAATAATTGATCGTTACATGACACATACATCTTCAAATAACATATCCATCACATTGAATGTTTAACTTTTCTTTCTTTTTTTTTTTTTGGCCCAGTTCATGTAGCTGTAAAAATAGTTGCCTGCTGAAATTGAAATATATATACATCTTCATGACTAGACAGACACATGTGAGTTTGTCTTTACTATAACGATACACGTTAGGTTTCTCTGTAGATGTGAGTCACTCAACCGGAGGTAACGTTGATCCTGTCAGATCGTCCATGCTTTGAGTGATGGGTTGGCCAATCTGGTTTCGTCCATTAAACTTAACCTTTTCAAATAGCAATCGCGGTCCCGGACAGTGAGTGACCGTACATTTGGAGGTAAAATTGGATTTTCTCCAGTCATTGTTAAAAAAAAAAAAAAAACTTCATAGCTAGCGTTATTGAAGCGGTCAGGGGAATCTTTCTGCCTCCAGCTAAGCTCCGCCCACAGAAAAACATCACAATGTTTACTAACAGAAAAAGGGTCTATTTAGTCCTTCAAAATGTTGTTCAGTTCAGTGTGTTACTTGATGTGTCTTTATAATTTTTTGTGAAATGTACTTGCAATTTCTGAGTGAAAATTATTTCTACACCATTTTATTTTAGTGTAAGGATTATTTTATATGATGGTACCCAAAAATATGAACTTCCTGAAAGATATCACATCTCTGTGACAGCCTTTATTAAACAGTAAAATAACAGTAACATTGAGATTCATATTCTTTGTTTAGCCAATTATGCATTTTAGGCAAATTTGAGCCTGCGAAATGAATTTTTTTTGTGCATTCACCGTGAGCAGTCCAAATATGGAAAAACGGAAGCTGAGCAAGCGCGTGAGTTTTAAAGGGTCCGACATGTTCAACAACTGAACAGTCAAACGGCTCGAAAAAAGGAGGAGAGAGAGGAAATGCGACGGGACCAAACATTTTTCGTCACTGGAGGGAGCTGAGAGTTTCAACGTGCTTCCAAACAGCCAAGCTTGTTTGTGCTTGACAGGTAAGAACACCACAACTAACCACTAGCGTATCCCGGAATTACAATGTGGGTGGGCCCAGAGAAAATTGGGTGGGCCTAGCCTAAAATACATCTGTTATCAAAACAGGCCAACACAACTAACAGTTACACCTGCTCGAATTTACATCACCGTTTAATCAGAGCATAAGCCTGTATGTCATCATAAACAGTATTAAGAAAATAACGATAAGAACAGCATGAGCACGGCAGCCACCCCTCGCATGCATATGACATACGCAACCCAACACATCATCAAATCAGCAGGACAGTAGTAATGGACAGTATGTAAAACCCATGCTTGGTCATAGTCTGGCTCAGCGGCCACATAAACCACACGAAATAAACAACAGTGACTAGGCAACTAACGTTAGGAAAATGTAGATTTTTGTACCTGTACACTGGAGTGTAGGAGAGGTAGCCTTTAGAGAATGGAGCGCTGCTGGTCATGAAGAAATATGTGAATTAAGGTTAGCACTAGCAGAGCTGTTCAGCTCCTTGAGAGTGAAATATGCGGGGCGTTTCATTCATACTCGAAGCCGGAGGGCACTCTCGCGCAGAAAGCACAAAACGGACTCATAGAAGTAACGTGACCTGTCAGGAAAACCCTAATATGGACAAAGGCATGTATAACGGCATCCAGCGATCTCTGCTGTAGCTAAGGGGCTGTCCGCAAACTTATCTTCATCATTATATGGCAAACAAGAAAAAGCAAAGTAAATCTAGGTAAAGTATTGTGATTATTGCAACAGAATTCATAATGATTAGGCTACCTTCTGAAGAAACTGACTGGGTGGGCCTTTGACAGGCCCACCCGTAGCTACGCGACTGCGACTAACATCACTTAATAATTCAGTGAGTCTTAATATAGTCGTTCACAACAAGGAAGATAAATAACTAGCCTAAATATATACACTGTAATCATTCTAATTTGAACGAGAATAGGGAAATCCACACGACAACGATGAATCTTTGGAATCACTTTCAGAATTTTTTTTTTTTGTTCCAGCTCATGAAAATATAAAACATACTATTAATCTCTCACTCTTTAAATGCTCGAGCGTTTATAAAATGGCAGTTTAATAGTAAAACTATTAAGGACTCATTTTCTTATGGATAGTATTTTAAGAAATGTATTAAGTGCCATTACATGACAGATAATCCATGACTTGTAAACAATAACAGAACAGCATCTATAGAATATACAAATACAGTATTAAATATAAGATAAGATAAGATATTCACAGTGCACAAGACCACATTATTTTTACAGAATGTTCAGTGAGCTGAGGGTCAGAAGTAGTGAGAAAGTTTGTTTCCATTTTTATACTGTTTGTTTGGATGACGGTCTGCACCACACAGTTATGTATGCACAGTCATTCAGCTGGATCAGTCACTATTAGAGCTGCTGTGATTGGATGAGCACTAGTTCGCTAGTGACACAGGAAAGGCTGATCAAATGTCAGAGAAATGTCAGGTCCCTTTGGAGAAAAATTAACGCCCAGGCGAATAGGCCATCGTGAGTTCACTGTATGAGATGGCAAAGAGGGCAGAGCTTGGCGTCTCCTAACTGATCTGTGACGACGTGGCAAATGCCAAGCTTTTAACAGTTTGCTCACAATCTGAGCCAGTTGAAAAAGGCAAAATCGATTTATATTGTTACTATCTTGCTGACTTTCTTAGAGGATAGAACAACACAAAAACTGAAGGATTATAAAAAAAACTCATACTGAACATGAAGGTGAGCTTGTTTTTTTCCACATCTGCCAGTCTCTCGGAGTAACAGATGGTTCAGTAAGAATAATGACAGAGAATTGTTTGACATTTAAAAAAATATTACATTTCTTTCCTTGACTCACAAAATACCCCGATTTTTCAAATCAAAGCTGTCATATTTGAGATTCTTTTTGTGTAGATTCCACCACTGCTTACCTGGTCATTAAACCAACTTCATGAGATGAATCCTGGGATGTTGAAAGAGTTCAAATGTCTGTTTGACACTTTTTGAATGATTTTCCTTCACTATCCATAACTGTCTACACATTATGATCTGGATATTTAGCATTATTTTTGATTTAACTGAATTGAGCTGGATAATTACATTACTTTTGCAATATTGACACTGTTATTGAACTGAATTGAATCAACACTGAACACAATTGAGCTGAATAATTATACTATTGTCTTTTGTATAGCTGGTTTACAGCTGAAATTGAATTTGTTTAATCATTTAATAATTTTACAACATTAACACTGTTATTTTCCTGTTTATCATGGATGTGTATTGTATAAAGTGCAATATGCATAAATGTGACTTGACTTCATAGTAAACTTATTTTTCCTTTCCAGTCTCAAATCTAATGTCTTTTGTTTTCTCAACAAATGACTGCCATTTGAAGATCTCTCTCAGTAAAAAAGCCGATCATCATTCATATTGTATTGTCACACCACTGTCGCTTTCGTTTTCTGGAGATATTTGAGGAGAACATTTTAATGTTCCGTTTGGAGGAATGTGTTTACCTTCCATTTGGGAGTTTGTCTCAGTGAATATAAACAAAAAGTTAAATAAAGTTTTGATCTTCTTCTTCTTCTTCAAACCACTCCTTGTGAAAAAAGTACTTATTATGGAAATAATATACTTATAATTAAGTGTGACCTGAATATAAGGTATCAGACACTTAATTGCATGATATTTACAATTAATATATTTCTGTCATGACAAATCTCGGAGGGCTTGGCATGGTAATGTACATGACAATGTTAATGTATTTGGTCTTGGTGGAATAGATCTGCTGCGGCAGAGCAAGTACCGAGACTTGCTACTGCCAATACATCCACAACATGCTGCTGTGAGCATGTAAGAAATATTGCTGCTGCAAATATAACATACATGAAATAACCCCCATATAGCATACATGAATCACCTCGTAGCAGATCTATACAGGTGGAGCTGGGGAAGGTGGAGGGTTTCTGAAGCAAGCTGCAACTGCTACGGCAAGCACTAATCATATATTTTAATGTTGAACAGCGAGCTCATTGGCTACCGATACAGGAGAGAACCAATCAGCTGTGCCATGTGATAATCATGTCACTAGGTCAGATTGAGTTAGACCTATCGGACTGCGCCATCTAGAGTTTCATGCCAGAACTCTGTATATAATGTATTCCATACTATTTAAGTCAATGGCTACAGTCAAATGTTTGGTAACCAGCATTCTTCAAAATATCTTCTTTTGTGCTCAACAGAAGAAAGAAACACATACAGGTTTGGAACAACGTGAGGGTGAGTAAATGATGACAGAATTTTCATTTCAATTTGTGAAGTGTCTGACTGGTCAATATCTGGCTCAGCACAAGTCTGACAGAATGGCCGTGAGCATATGTGTGTCACACTGCTGTTTTACAAAGGAAGACATTTTATCATTAAGATTCCTTTCTTGTTATACCATAACTTCATGAATTTAAAGAGACTATTTAAAATGAAAAACACAAGCAGAATGAGTTGCTATGCAAATTGTTCATAAAACCATTCTTGCATAGAGTCAATTGCCACATTCAACACTTTACGGCAATTTGCGTAGAAACATATCTATTTACAATTCATGAGTTTGTTCTGCTCTTGCTAAAAAATTATGTTTTTCTCCAATATATAACATTCTATATGATTCATAATCCATTATGTGCACAATATTTGTCACGTGGCTGCATTTTTAGGTTCATTAGTAGACTATCCATTTAAAAAACATAAAAGCTCCTGATGTAAGATTATGATGCACTGCTTTTAAATTCATACATTGGTAATACTTCATATTATGTAATTTCTGGATCTGTTATGCTGTTGTTTGGATAAGTACCAGATTATTTAGCACTATTTTTTTAAGCACATTTTTCTCCACTTTCTTGTTTTTGAAAGACTAATGCTGCCTTCAAGTTTCTATGTGAATTTAATATAGAAAAAAAAATGACCCAAGACACTTCTTCTTATACGAAGGTTAAAAAGCTTTATTTTAATGTGGCTTGCCAAACAACACAGACTCCTAAAGTCTCCTAGAGTGTCCGTTTCGACACTGCCTAAATGCATTACCATGCAGTGGCTAGTTTTTAATGTCTGTGTGTGGCAAGCCAAATTAAAATTGAGGCTTTTCTTTTTTTTTATCTTAAGAAGTGCCTTGACTATTATTTTTCTTTATTCATTGACTGATGAAACCAAAGAGCACTTCATGCAGTAGAGAGTGATGTAGAATCTATTACATCATGTGTTTGTGAATGTCAAGCTTATACATTTCATCTGTAAGATTTAATTCCTTCACATTTTATGCACTGTTGCTGAGCTGCTTTATGAGCCAATAGGTTATGTGACAAAACCACATTTCCCATCATTCTCTGATGCAGTGTTCTCATAATAAATTGCATAGATAAAGTGTCAGTTGCACATCTTTTGCTCCGCATCTAGTAGTTGTCAGTAAAGAGATACAAATATGTCCATTTTATTCCAACCAAAACCACTTGAAGGCACATGACATCATGATTATGACCGTAAGTAAAAACTTCCCAGGATGACATTAGGGCAGCATATTTTTCCTACCATGAGCATGCACTTTTTATTGTGTCTTTGTAAAATTTACCATAGTTAACCTTTAATTAACCTTTAAAAAATCCAGATGAACCTCTCTCCACCAGAGAGGAATATATGATCCGAACATTATATTGAATTACTGATAAAATGAATAGAAAATGTCAGAACAACAAACTAATCTCAGCTCTGTCTTGCACAGGGGAAAACAGAAACACGAAATAAGACCAGAATGCTAACGAACAAACCTCCGGCGAATGTACAAAGCACCTGCTATTTATTAAAGTGATGGAAGGGGAAAAAAAAAGAAAGTCTATATCTTTCACCTCCTCTGTGGTTTGTGAGACATTAAACAAAGTCTCTTGAGATTCATGGGAACTGTGATGAGATTTTGAGGTATTAAAAAAAACTTTTCTTAAACTACCTTTTATTCAATTTGCAGTGCTAATGAGGAGATAAAGAGTGGTGAGATGACAAAAGAGAGGAAAGATGAAGGAAATATGTGGTGGAGCTAGAACAGAGAGAAACTGGGAAATGAGAGCGAGAAGAGAATAAGAATGAGAGAGAAGGTAAGATGAAGTTCAAGCTGACCTTTCATTGACCTTTCATAAGAGCGGCCTACGGGTAAATCCAGCTACTGATGCGTCAGCACCAATGAATCCACGGTATACACACAATACACTTAAACACACCCTGCAGTACATTACCGTCAGCTGTCAGCCACAATGCACCAGACCTTTGCTTCTGGAAGGAGCAGTGCCTCTCTTGAAATAAGATGGCATGATTTCACTGGCTCTGTTCCATAAAGTAGTGTGCTGCCCCTGTACGCAGCATTTTAAACAACATAGGTTGTCCTGGCTTAAAGTTGTGTGAATGTGACTAAGAAAAAATAAACTATTAACCCTGCACCTTCCGGCTATGATTATATTGGTGAGCTTGTGTTCATGAGATCTGCGACCCAGCCAGTCTGAGACTCCAAATTAAAAACAGAACTAAGCTAATAATCATTTATGTGTAAATTTTAGAATGATTTGATTATTTGACTGACAGAGCTAGAATCTAAACTAATAATAATTGAAATTCAAAGAAGCACAGGATAAAGACCTACACCCATAAAACCTTTGCCTACGCTGTTGGTTTCCATCGTTAGGCTGGTGGGTAGTTCCTACAACTTAAAGCCGAATTCCAAGGCAATATTGCATATACCTTTCATGGGGAAGGCAATCCCATAATGCACTGTAACTGTAACGTGGAGACGTGACAACGGGGTTGAGGATCCAAGTGCAGGCTTTATTTAGAGCGTAGTCGGACAGACAGGGTCAAAACACCAGCAAAACAGTACATCCAGGAAAATCCAATAGAGTAATCCACAGAACAGACAGTCAACGATCAAAAACCAGGTAAACAGTCCAAGATCAAAACACGAAGGCAAGGCAAGGCAAGACAAGGCAGAAACTAGACAACATAGGTTAAACAATAATCAGCAATGTGTGTGTGGATGAGTGCAACTGATGGGAAACAGATGTGATGTGATAATGAGTTCCTAGGCAGAGGTACTGTTCCTTGACAGTAACAAGCTTAGTGAAAAATCCATTCAAGGTGGACAGTGTGCAAGTTTATAAATAAACTTAGAATTTGTTAGAAACATCTTAATAAAAATGGTTTAAAAAATAAATAAATTAAATGATAAAATTCAAATCATTTTTGTTAAACATTTGACAGATGCTTTTGGCCAAAATATACATTAAACATTAACATGTATCAGTTCATTCCAGTGTTGTTTAAGTATAATTGATAAGTATTATTTTGTGTTTATGTCTCTTGTTTAATGCCTGTATAGTTAATATGTCTTTATAGTTCTTATTAATATTATTTCAGCTTTAGTTTAAGTTATTTTAGTACCTAAACTAACACAAAAGAAAATGAGAAATTATGCAATGTAAATCTAGCTGAAATAAAATAATAATTTGTTCTTGTGTTTCAGTTAGTTTAAAGTAATGAAAATATTTTTTGTTGTTTTATTTGTAGCTTTAATTTTAGTTAAGGATAATAACCCTAGTTCATGCATTCCCTGGTAATAAAATGAATTACTTTGATTTTCTTTGTTTATTGTTTTATTTGCTATTAGTGAAAAAAAAAAGTTTCTGGAAAAGTTCTAGTGTTTTTAACTTTTCAGGACTGTGTGCATCAGCCAATCAATGATGTCATAATATAGTTTTCTTTCTTAGTCACAAAAAGGCTCAAAAAGATCTATGATTATGTGAGCAAATATGGCAGGTTTACTACTTCCAACTAGAGACCTGCGCGGGACGGCCATTGCGTTCCAGAAATCAACAGCTGAGTCTGTGATTGGCTACATTGCGCAACCCTTTAAACACGTGTTATAAATAGAAACTCTGCCTAACTTGTGCATGTTAATCATATTAATGTTATTAATTGTTCGTTTTGCTTTTGTGCAACACATAAATAACAATTTAATGTTTTAAGCATTTTATGTTTAGATAATTTCTATTTTGCGGGAGTCCCGCGAATCATTTTATTCTCCCGCATCCCGCACACACACGAGTCTCTTCCCGCCCGCACCCGCACTCGCCTATCAAGAGTTGTCCCGCGCCGCACCCTGTTAAAACCCCGCGGGAGTGCAGGTCTCTACTTCCAACCAAGCAACTTCCATTGAGATGAATGGAAATGCTAATGCTAAGTGTTCTCCAGAGATGATTGACTTCTTTGCCACACACACACACATAAATTCATGATGTTATCAGGACTGTCTCCTTCACCAGGCAAAAACAGCCGTAATCATCTCCATTACCACAGCACAAGGCATTAATATTTAAAGCCATTACATTCAGGCAGATGAGTGATTTCAGAGCTGGGCCTTTCTATTGACCTTCTCTGAGCCGTGTCAATTGACCTCAATGATGCACAAACACAGTCACTCACAAACAACAGACACAAGCTGCTCAAGAAAGTCACGGGATTAATTTAGCTTAATATTGATTTCAATTAAAGCAAATGAAGGGTTGATGCAGAGTAACTGTACGGGAGTGTGTATGTCTGCGGTTTGTGTATGATAGAGGATCTCGATGTGTGGTGCTCAGTGATTTATTGAAGTGAGTTAAAGCCTCAGGCACTCTCCTGCAGAAACAGGCGCACGGCACAAATGGTAAATGACACATGGTACAGTGATACAAGAAAAAGTTACAGTGTAGCAGTGAAATGACCGAGAGTGTGGCCATTCATCACGTAAATAATATATATTTTAATTAGAATTAAAAAAAAAAATTTGAGAACTGAAACAAAGTTTGATATCATAACACATATAGCTTGAACAGCATGATAAAGGAGCATCATTCTGAGCCATACCATGACTGAACACCTTATTTCATCCATACACAGGTAATTACAAAATACGATTTATAATTTACATAATTTGTATAATATTTATATACAATACATATATGTACATATGTACATACATATATGTATATAGTATATATATAATAATAATATAATAATATATACATTATACATATATATACATTATATATAATTATACATTATTATACAATATTTTTTTGTACAAGCTCTTTCTCTGTTGAATTAATTGTGGCATGAAGTGCATGTGCTGTATATATTAACATAATTAACAGAACTTCGTTTTTAGCCTCATTACATGTTAATAGTGTTGAACAAATTACTGCAGAAAATTTCATAAAGATAGCTAAGAAAAAGTAGCAAATTATGTGCTGTGTACTTCTGCTGCACTACAAAAAGTCCATAAAAATAGGGCCCAGTGTACTGTTAATATAAAAGAATTTTCCATATTGATTTTTGACAGGTGTTTTGCCTGTATTTTGAATTACGCATTGTGTTGTGTTTTAGGGTTAAAGGAAATATCTGTAAAATAATAAATAAATAAATATTGTTTTGGCAGAAATTATCACCTTTTCTGTTTTTCCGTGGATTTTTTTTCTTATAGCATGACAAAAACAAATAGATAACTCATTGATGAAAACTGATACATTGTTTTAAACTGAAACATCCATCAAAGATTTGTAAATCTTGTCGATAGCCTCGTGCTTAGTGCGTCAACATATAGCGCAACTGCGCTCACAGCGACCTGAGTTTGAATTGAGTCCACCCCAGTACTTTCCTGTCATCTCTCCACTGTCCTCTCAAAACAAAAGGCACAAAAAGCCCATAAATATAACTTAAAAAAAAAGATTTGTAAATCTCATTCAATTTAACTCAAAGAGTCAAAATTTCCAATTTCAGACAGGCACAGGACATCACATGAACGTCACCGCACACTGGTAATGATAAACATCCAGTTTTAAAATCAGTATACAATCAAAATGGACGCTGTTTACTTTATTAATGCATATTCCTGGTTTTATTCTACATAATTTATCAGTGCACATTATCCCAACCAAAAACACCCCTCTATACTGAGAGCTGGGTACAATAGAAGAGAAACTATGAGACTGGATCTCTCTCACACTGTTTTTGAAGGGAACAGTTTTTCTCTCTTCACAATAATTACCATGGACGTCAGCATTTCTGCTTACTTTCTTTTTGCACATAGCAGTTAATAGTCTAACCTGCATTAAGTGGAAAATAATCACTTCAAATCACTTTACCTTTTTGCCTCCAAGGCTCTAAAACCACACACACACACACATACGGCCCACAAATGCAATGAGAAAGTGCTCAGGATTTGCTAATTTAAGCATGACACTCTTTAAGCTAATTTTGAGAGTCCAGCTGAGAGACAAATTCACCCAGCTGATGTCTGACAGGCCAGTTTCAGTCCTATTTTTTATGAAGCCAGTGAAAATTAAATCAAAAGAAGACATTTAATGACATATGTGACTGTAGAAAATCTGCATTGGATTTTTGTTCCCATTAACATGAACTTGATTTGTGTGCTATCTCATTGGTTAAATTCCTTGAATCTAGTTTGCATAATTAACCTAATAAGTTCCACATCTCAATGAATGGGCACTGAAGGTTTCAGTTAGCAAATAAAGGCCATCAAATTATCATAAAACGCCCATTAAATGCATGGACTGTATTCCCAGTCTTCTGCAACCATACAATCATTTTTACTGAAAATTTTGAGATCCTTCATATCCCTCAACCAAGAATCACTGATCAGTCTTGATAAATGGATTGGTCCAGTTTGTAAATTAATCTTTCAAAGCAGTTTTGTGAACTGTTGTGACTCGAAAGAATGATTTGTTCATGAAACGAACATTGCTACTTTTCTCATAAGTGTGCCAATGAGAGCTTGGAACATGCAAAGATAAACAGAGATAAAATATATTTTCATGCTCATTCTGGCAGAAAACTAGTAAAAGTGTGATATTTGATATGAGAAACCATGTCAAATTTGTCAGGTGTTGCCATGGAAACAGAGTTAATAGTTTCCTAATACATGAATATTACAGTATTTGAACCACATATTTCATAAACCCAAAAATCCTGTGAATGTTAACTGATAAATAATTTACATCACTAGGGATGCCATAAAAAGCAGAATTAATTTAGCAGCCTTATTGGAAAACGCTCAAATCACTAATCCTGTTATTAGTGCAGTCTTATTTAAATCTTGTCATTTAATTAACAAGTTTATGATGTTCCGAATCAAAGGGCCTTTACATTTATATTTTCAGAGGCAGAAAAACAACTTAATTTGAAGAAAAGATGAACACATGTAAACAATCAACATTAAAGTAAATAAAGTAGCAAAAGCAATTTAATAGTTCTGTATTTGTCAGGGATAGTCCAGCCTCGTCAGGCCCAATCACCTCACACACCCGTTCACAATCACTGGAGTACTAATCAGCCGCACCTGTCACCACCTCATCAACACTAGCTCAAATACTCAGTCACTGCAGTCACACTTTGTCTGGTCTTGAGTTCACTACGCTGCTCCTTACCTGACTCACGAACCCAGACTCTGACCTGAAATCTACCTGTCGCTGTGCCATCTTCTTCAGCCTGATCCTAGAAGGAACTGGTCATCACGTGAGCTAGATCCCTTCCATTCAATAGACTGTTGCTCTAACCCGTTTACCCTCCATCTCTTCTCTCAGCCCCTGTTCGATAAAGAACCCTGTTTACTTTACCTCTCCATCCTTGGTCTCCTTCTGTACTGTGACAGTATTTCAATTGTAGGTATTTCAGAAACTAATTATTTATAATTGCCACATTAAAGCCATAAGTATACGCTAACTACATACTAACTACTTGTATCTTTTCTATGCTGCCTTGAAATTCAAATTCTCATTTGCTCACACACAGATTTTCTGGTATCCAGAGAGAATGAGAGCAGTTTTATTCTGGCTTTGTCTTTTTTTTGCCAGAAACAGCCAGGCAGGGAATGTCATTACTGCATCACACAGGTATTCTTATAAAGTTTCTTTTAGATGATCACATAAATGTCCATGCTGTGTTTATTCTTCACGCTTCAGTTTTGCAGACAGCTGACAGACTTTTCATGCTTAGTATATTTTATAACTCGTCTTTTTGTCTCAAAGTCTTTGTCAACCACTGAGTTTAACTACCTCAAAGTATACAAATCAAGTACTTGAATAAAAGTACAGGTATCCTAATAAAGTATTTGTCCAGTAAAAGTATAAGTACTCCTTTTCAATTTTACTCAAGTAAAAATACAAACGTTTATTTATTTTTTAATGCGTCATGGTACTCTTGTGAGCATGCCTCAAAGACTGACACGGAAGAAAATAAATTATTGAATAGAGTCATTCTTTTTGTTGTCTTTGCGCACAAAATGTATTCTCGTAGTAAGTAAGTTGAATGACTGATGTCACACAGACTATTTTAACAATGTCCTTACTACCTTTCTGGGCCTTAAACCTTTCAGTTGCTTTGCTGTCTATGAAGGGTCAGAGAGCTCTCGGATTTCATCAAAAATAGCTTAATTTGTGTTCCGAAGATGAATGAAAGTGTTACTGGTTTGAGTGAGTAATTAATGACAGAATTGTAATTTTTGGGTGAACTATCCCTTTAACTTGAGAATTCACTCGACAGCAGTTGCAATCCGATCAGTCTGATTCGCGAATGAATTGCTCAGTGAGATTTGCGAACTGATTTAATAGATTAATTGAAAAGAATCAGTTTGTTCATGAATTAGACACTGCTATCGTGTCACGGAGCAGGTGATAATTTGTCCAGTTCAAAATAATGAGGAACGACATGTTTTAGGAAATGTAGTGAAGTAAAAATCTGATATTATTCTTTGGAATGTGGTGAATTAAAAATAAAAGCTCCTCAAAATAAAAAAGTACAGTAACAAAGTAAAAATACTCCACCTTTGGTTAAACTCATGCAATTAATTCAAGTTGGTTGTTGTTATTATTATTATTATTATTAGGTATTTGTGAATGCTGCATCCTTATGACTTTCATTTTTTAATATCTGACATTAAAATGTTCTGTTTTGACTATACAAAGATGCCGAAATTGACAACAAACTCTCTCGTGCGCCATCCTGCTGTTTATGAATTTGAATAAGCTTGCACACTGCAGCCTTCTTCTCTCTGACCTGAAAAAGCACCACTGTGCACAGCCGTCTCACAATCAACCACCTGCATTCTGACACCACTATCTGTAGTATCTCCTATTGATAAAAAGAGAGGCAATTCAGAGAAGATGAATGCGACATTTTCTCCTGGAATGATAAAGCACATCCTTGCTCTGAACCGCTAGCGGTGATATCTACATGCATCTGCTGCAGTACTCCAAAGATAAGACTGGATTTAGGAAGACGCTAATGTGATGCTACTTTACTGATGTTAGATAGATGATCATGTGCCTAGAATCTGCATTTTTTCCTCTCATCCTCTTCCTTTCTATCGTTCATTCTCTCTCTCTTTCCTCTGCATTGTGTTTTGGCTGTTTCAGTCCGTGGAAGCCTCTGCTGCAGTGAGGACAGATGAGAATCAGAGGGAGTTATGGGCCAAGGTGACCCATATAAATGAGAGTGAACATTCTGGATTGAAATGAGAGTTGGCGTACTGGGTTTGACATTTTAAAAGTCAACTTGAAACACGCAACCCATTTACTTCCGTAATTTGATGTACTTCTGAGTGAAACCAGAAATAAAGTTGGCTGGGATTTGAATTTGTCCATTGGGAATTGAGCACGAGAAGTGTGCGTCTCATGACAGAATGGAGCTAAGTGAGGAGAATCTATTAGCAGTCTCATTAGCAGTTGTTTGGTTGGCGCATATAGCCATAGCTTTGAATTCTGTGATGTTTGCTAATGGAAATCACAGACATTTTGAACCAAACCCCTGACTGAAAAAGGTAGGCCTGAAAAAGTGAGAGAGTTTTGTGACATGTGACATGTTTCAGAGGTGGTGGAAGTTATTACATTATAATTCTGGATTCCAAAGAAATACATTGATTTTCTGTTAATGTGTGCCAGTCATTTGTGCACAATAAGGCTCCGTCCACACGGAGACGCGTTTAGCTCTATACGCATAAATTTTGTATCGTATAGGCGTTTCGTCCATACGGATCCGGCGTTTTGGGAGAGTGAAACCGATATTTTTTTAAACCGGGTCCCAGAGTGGATAAGGCAGAATTACAGCGCCACATACTGCTCTGGCATGTATACTACATCGTTTTGTCGGTTTCGTGTGGACACAGATATTTCTTGAGACGAGGGGAAAAAAAGATCAGATAGGGAAAGCTCTGGCTTCGTGTGGACGTAGCCTAAGAAGTTTTTTCTTCTGTTGAACACAGAAGAAGATATTTTTAAGAATGTGTGTAACCAAAATGTTGGTAGCCGTTGACTTCCAGAGTATTTTATTGTCCACGTTATGGAAGTCAATAGCTACCAGCATTCTTCAAAAGATTTTTTTAAGGAAGAAAAACTCGTACAGGTTTTGGAACAACTTGAGGGTGACTAAATGATGACAGTATTTTAATTTTTTTGGGTGAACTTTCCCTTTAAGGTAAAATTAGTGTTTAACTTTAAGGTCTCCAGTTGTTTGTGATTTGGATATGGATTAAGCATAAGGGTTTTTAAAAATGCATTCTAATCACAATTTCTACCCAATATTGTATTTAATAAAATGAAAATTGTATTTAATATGAAATAATTTTAGAGCTTAGTACATGTAGATTATTATATTAATTCTAAAAATTTCCATGGAGTAAGATTTTATTAATGTCCATTTCCAGGTCTTGAAATCACACTTTTAAATGTAGACTTCCTCATATATCCGGATTTTCAAGACTCTGGGAATTGTTTTCTCTTATTTTAAACATTTTAAGTCATCTTGAGGCCCCCTACTGGGCCCTGGTCCCCCGGTTGAGAACCATTGATATAATATATAATGTAAACAAGCCTTAATATAAGATTCCCTTTCTTGCAAAACATTGCAAGAATGAAAACCAGAGCAAAGGTGCATTATGACTTTGGTGATATTGAGAATAAAATTAGATATTGATCTGCTAGAACTGGAGTTAAAACCTTTTTATTTTGAGTACCAGATATTTAGGCCGAAAACAGTGGGATTGTAGTTCATCATGTCACACACTTACTAAAATGCGACGTTAAAATTGGTTGATTTAGTCAAACAACCAGTGCTATTATGTTTACTGTCCATCGTAAGACAATGAACCATCTAAGAGAAACAGTCCGGACCATGCATAATATTTAATGGGTTTTAGAGTAGTTGCAGCAAATCGTTTTTAAAAGACAGAGTTATGAAGTGGTGTTCGACTAGTAGCTGACTGTAACACCAAACGACCAGGCATCTGCAAGATAGTCAAATGCAAATGTCTTTCTGAATAAATATATTTCAATGTGCTTGGCATAGTAAAATAACTAATGGAATCCAGCCGGCATTCAGCACACATCAACAATTAATCACCAAGGTTTTTTTCCAAACCCCAACCTCCATATGCCATGATGGATAACTCATGTTGGTCCCCATCTACAGACTATAAATCCACCTTATCAGCAAATTCCAGTTCACATCTACCTCTGTTTTCCTTCTCTTTCCTTTACTGTCATGTTTACAAATTCAATATAAAGCCGTGTTTGTTCTGTGCTTCCTTTCCAACAGATGTCGGCTGTCTTCACTGATGTTGATGCAATTATAGGCAAGCTGTTTGAAATGAACAATTCAAACATGGTCCTGGAAACGATTTAGCACTTACGTGTACAAAGCTGTGTGCTTGCCAAAGAGCAGACGCAGCATGTCATGGGATGTCCCCTAACCGAGATATTCCAGCATTGCAATAACAGTATGTCTGCAATAAGAGGCAGGTGGGCTGTGCCCTCACTTATTTATGTGAATTATCTATAGCTAGTTTTCACATCCATGAGAACAACCATTTTTGAAACCTTTTAGTGAACAGTTGTTAAAGGAATAGTTCACCCAAAAATGTAAATTTGCTGACAAACTTTTCACCCTCAGGACATCCAAGATGTAAATTACTTTGTTTGTTCATTTGAGAAATTGGGCATTGCTCCCCAATGGATCCTCTGCAATGAATGGGTGCCGTCAGAATGAGAGTCCAAACAGCTGATAAAAACATCACAATAATCCATACGACTCCAGTCCATCAATTCATTGTTTTGTGAAGTGAAAAGCTGCGTGTTTGTAAGAGACAAATCCATCAAGGCATTTTTAACTTATAGTTAAACCATAGTTTCTAGGCAAAATACGAGTCCATAATATTGCTTTCTCCAGTGAAAAAGTCATCTTGTCTGAGGGAGAGAAATACGCACAGATAAGGAACTGTTTACAAGCCAATACAGTTCTAAATAAATATTTCAACTTTGATTTGAGAGGACAACAGAGCATAGACTTCCACTGGAGGAAGCATTATTATAGTTTATGGACTCGTATTTTGGCCAGAAGTGACAGCTTATAGTTAAAACACCTGAATGATGGATATGTTTCTTATAAACATGCAGTTTTTTGTTCACAAGACATTATTGATGGACTGGAGTGGTGTGGATTTCTCGTGGATTATTGTGGTGTTTTTATCAGCTGTTTGGACTCTCATTCTGACGGCACCCATTCACTGCAGAGGATCTATTGGTGAGCAAGTGAGGTAAGGCTACATTTTTTCAAATTCTGTTCTGATGAAGAAACAGAATAATGGACTGTCTGTGTCATGTTTTGCCCCTGTTTCTGTTCCCTTATTTGGTTCCCAGTGTTGGATGTACCCTGTGTTTCTTGGATTAAAGACGGTTTCGTTTATTCCTCGTCTCCATCGTTCCTCGCCATCACATGCTCCGGCCTCCTCGGCCGGGACTCCACCTCGGCCCGTAGACCCAGCGGCTCCACCTCGGCTCCTAGCTCCCTCACCTCCACC
>NW_015536479.1:524484-526817 GCF_001515605.1 Sinocyclocheilus anshuiensis
TCCCTCCGGCTCCGCCTTGGTCGGGCATCGACCCGCCATCGCCTCAGGACTCCGCTCCTCCGGCTGCACCTTGTTGCTCCGTCCCACCGGCTCTATTGGGCTCCTTCCTCCCACCAGCTCGACCTTGGTCCTCAGTCGCTCCGGCTCCGCCACGGATCTCCGGATCACCGCCTCTGTCTTGGTTGCCAGAGCCCTCGGCTCCACCCTGGCCCCCCGGATCCTCGGCACCCCCCTGGCTCGTTGGCTCTCCGTCTCCGCCTCGAGCTCCTCTACCACCTGCCCACCACCTGCTCTGCCGCCATTGATCGGGCCCCTGGAGTCGGCGACCATTCCTCCTCCATGGCTCCTCCCTCCATCGGCTCCACCGTGGGTCGACATTATGGCTGTGGCCTGGGTCCTGCTTGGCTCCTCCTGCTCCGGGCCCCTCCTGTCTCCTCCCTCCTTCGTCACCTCCCTGGTCTCTGTATGTCGGACCCCTCCCAGGTGTCCGTCCTCCTCCGGAACCTCCTCCCAAGTTCGCACCCACGCCTCCCTCTGTTGTTGCTACGGTGCGAGGACGCACCTTCCGGGAGGGGACGTAATGTCAGGATCATGGACTGTCTGTGTCATGTTTTGCCCGTTTCTGTTCCCTTATTTGGTCATGTTCCTGTCCTCGTTTTGTTAATTAGTTTGATTAGTCATCCCATACACCTGTGTTTCCCCAATCATCCCCTGTATTTAAGTCCTAGTCTGTGCAGTCTGTCTCTGTTGGTTCTACTTGTTATGTTCATGTGTTTCCTGCCGTTCCCAGTGTTGGATGTACCCTATGTTTCTTGGATTAAAGACTTTCATTTATTCCTCATCTCCATCGTTCCTCGCCATCACAGATTGTGACAGGCCTGAGGGTGAGTAAGTTTTCATTTTTGAATTAACTATTTCTTTAAAAGAACCATTTTTTTCCCTTAGTGTGAAGAACTTTTAAAAATCTAAAGAACCCTTTTCAACTATAAAGAACCTTCTGTGAAATGGATGTTAAAGGTTCTTCATGGAACCATAGATGCCAATATAGAACCTTTTATTTTTATGTAAGATTTCACATAATCGATGTTTTACCAGTGCCCAGTTAGCCAGTATCCAAAATGAAGTAAAGCAAAGATTTCAGAATCAGATCACGTATTTACACGGGTTCTGCACCAGCCAAGCAACTGTCATTGACATTAGAATGCAAATGGAAAACTGTCTCCAGGTAGGCTATTACAGATCCCCTTTAGACACCTCTTATAATTTATTATATTCATATTTTTATATTTTAAAGATAAAAAACCTGCAATCCCCTTAGTATAATGTTGTCAGGTCACGTAATTTCTAAGACTCAAGGCGATTGTTTCAGAAAGCTTTCAAAACACTTAAATACAAACCATCTATGAATATGTATGACATATTTTTCTAATGAACCAATTGCTTAAGAGTCAAAAGCATGAGTGTAAATCATAAATATGCAATGGCTGTCCTATTAAAATTTGTATGGTCAAACCGTTTCAAGCTCTTTGAAGACTAAAGAGCTGAGTTGCATTGAAATCCTGTACAGATCTCAGCTCTGCATGCTAGACTGTAGTTTTATCCAAATTAAAGACAATGAGATATTTCAATATTTTCATTTACTCAAGAGATTGCATGCGGCCTGTATCAGGGGTTGAAGTGGGCTCAACAAAGTCAAGGATACAGGATTAGGGCTGAACAAATCTGGCTTACACTGTTGACAAAAATGGATTTTTATCAGTCATATATGAATGAGGAGAACAGATGAGGGCTCAACACTTATGTTTGTGAGGCTTGTAGAAGATTTTTATTAATCCAAATAGGAATTAATCAAGTATAATCATTATGAATCTAGCCATTAAGATATCCAGTTATACTTCCATTATAATCCAATATGCCTGTGTGTAAAAACAGGCCTACGTGGCAGAATGTACAGACCTCAGATGAGAAACATCTGGGAAACATAAGTGGGGGCTTTCTTTCTTTACCATAACAAGACTGGGGGGGGGGGCTTCTCTCGAGGGAGAATTGTATGCACAAAGGAACCATTCTATGTATGGAAAACTGTATGGGATATATACCCCACGCCTTAAAGTCAGAACTGTATAAAAAGAAGACAAGATGATCATTCTGGAGATGTTTCGCTGCAGAGAGCATCTCCGCTTTATTCTCATTGATGATGTAATAAAGTGTATCTCCTGGCATCAAAACTCAAGATTGAGTGTGGTTCCTAAGATGAGCAGCAGACGACACCACAAATTGGCGACCCCGATGGGACGGAAAAGAGCAGAGGAGTGGACGACCACTTTGGGCTG
>NW_015536479.1:526907-527418 GCF_001515605.1 Sinocyclocheilus anshuiensis
CAAGTTAAATAAGTATATTAGAAAATAATTAAAAGTGAGGACAAAATAATAAAGAGCAACAAAATAAAGAATTATTATTAGAAATTTTTGCATACTGAGTGATTGTAAAATAGAGTTGAGAATATCAATTCATATAAAAAGTAAATGCATCAGACAGAATAAAAAATAAAATTCAAAGATTCATGTCACAGAATAAAGACTAAAATTAGGGAAAATTGGTTAAAAGAGTTCAATTAAAATTGAATTATAATAATATAGGAAAAAATATGGCAGTCACTCCAGTGGAAATATTAGGATTAAAATATCCACTGTGTAAAGAAGTTAATAAAAAAGATATCAAACAAATGGCAAAAGAGAACAAAAAATTTGGAGACAAAATGGCCACAGGAGAGGACATTTGAGGTAACTTTGTGTGAAGAAATGGAAACTCTGATAAAAAAAACATAAAACTAAGAGTATCAGTAAGAAACGAGAAAAAAGAGAAGCAAAAAGGGAAAAAGAGAAAGAAGTG
>NW_015536479.1:527985-543154 GCF_001515605.1 Sinocyclocheilus anshuiensis
AAAAGGACAAAGAAAATCCAACCACATATGTACAGAGACAGCTGAAAAGGTGGAAACAAGAGACTGAAGGGAATCCAGAAGGAGACCCATTAATGGCAACATTGTTTAAACATGCTGTGATTGATGCTATGGCGCCAGCCTGAAGGAGCAGGCTGGAGGATGCGGTCGGTTTAAACTATAACACACAAAAAAGAGTTTTGTGACCATGCGTCTCATGCCGTAGAACAAAACAGAAAAAATGAGCAAAAGCTCAAGAGCCAAGAGAAAGAGCTACAGCGAAAACTAACTCAATGGAGACAAAAACCAATACAGAGAGGCCAGAGAGGAAGAGGCAAACCTTATACTGGTCCTCCAGGTGTGTGCTGGGCAAGTGGACAGCCCGGACATAATAAAAATGACTGTCCCACGTATCCATGGCAACAGTACCCTCAGGGTGGAAGGGGGGAGAGCTGGCAACAGCCTAACCGAGGTACTTCACAGGGCCCAGTTAACCCTTGGGGAGGTCCCAATCCAGGCTATTAGGGGTGCCCAGAGAATCCTAGAGGGGAGAGTCAGCTTCCGATTTTAACAAACGAAAGCTGATCAAGAGCCTATTATGCCAATTAATATAGAGGGAAAAACCACACCCATGTTGCTAGACAAAGGTGTTGTCTATACCTGTTTAAATTTAATATATGCCTCACATCTCCCCTTATCTGAAAAAATTTACAAAGACAATAGGATTCTCGGGAACTGAGTGTGGTTCCTAAGATGAGCAGCAGACGACACCACAGGCTTCATTATGCAAGGTCAGAAAGGAGGAGGTTTTGTTCCCTCCTTCACCATCCATGGTCGTCTTGTCAAGTCGCAAAGGGGAGGTTTCCAACAGGTCCTGGAGCTCCAGGATGAGTTTAAAGGCCATCTTGATGCTGAAAGCTGAACTGTAGTCCACAAACAGCATTCTGACATGTGCAGTGAATATCCAATCTCATGAAAAACCAGTAGAGCCAGAACAATATGAAGAATGAGATCAGTTTGAAAAGTGTGAACTATTTAAACACATTTTCACAGTATGAAGCAACAACATTGCTTCCCGGAATGCTCAAGAGAACACCTGGAAGAAAATAGAGGAATATGTAAATACATAGGTGAATTTATATAAGGCCACGGCTGCAACATTCAGCACATTGAAAAGTGTACAACACAGAAAATGTAGTACAATACAATGGGGCAGAAAAGAGCGGCCTGTGATACTGTAGTGAACCATTATAGTATTTTTCCTAAGGCTCTTCACCCACTTTGTTTAAATATGTAGAGCCTAGGCCTTAGAAACTTAGTGCATGGAAACACAAAATGACAAGAAAAGCTCTATTCGGATGCTTGTTGTTTACATCTGTAAAATAATATTTGCATAGCTCAATAATGAAAGACATAATGGTAGTTAATTCACAGGCAGATGAGGGAGTCAATTCATAAAAGCACAAGTGGATACATACAGCAGCTAAATATGGATTTTTTCTGTGACAGTAGCGCAGGTATTAGCACTGGTAGGACAATAGGTGATGCTATAGAGCAATTTTCGCTGCGCATTTTGCTATGAAATTAGGAGACAGCTTGATTCTAAACTTTTAAAATAAAATTTCAAATTACACAAATTGAAAAGCAATTATTAATTTACACACTTAAAGGATTAGTTCAACCAGAAATGAAGGACATGTGCAGTGCGTTCATTGGGGTGTCAGAGAGAGCCTGTGTGAAAAATAGAGGAACTGCTGCATGTGAATTTATTATGTTTTTTTTTTTTGTAGACACGAGTGAGTATGCATGATCTAAAACAACATGTAGAAAAATATAATACATGCTGTTACTGATGTTCCTCATTTTATTCTCAATATTTAATGATAGCCTCAAGCTGGTATCATTGTTCCTTACCACGGCAACCGATTGAACATTGTTGTTGTACATGCTTGTGTATAAAATTTCCTGCACACATAAGAGGTGGCATGATTGCAAGAAAAGCTTGAGTACCGCGTAAGGTTAGGTGAATATCCATTATCTAGGCCTTATCTTTGGGATATATCGATAAAAACTGTCATCAAGTAAGTTTGATTCATAATGTTTCCCTCCAGTATAAAAAGTTACACTCCTCCTGTTTGCTTATGCAGTTAAACAGATATTCTGCCCCAAATGTTTAAATGGTAATTGTGTAACTCAATGAATTTAAAATTTGCTTAAGCGTAATACATCATATGAACTTACGGTGATCAAATAAACTAGTATCTTGACAATCTAGCATATCCTACACAATTTACTACCATAGCAATTATTTTGTGAATGTCTCTCTTTGTTAGAGCACATTAAAAGTCTTTGGATTAAAAGCCAAGTGCCTATTAGGCTATTTAGGCCTATTATTACATGGCTCTCTTGAATACTTGATTTATAATGATATGCTGGGGTCAGGTTTTTTATAATCATCTGAATTATAAAATTGACTATCGTGCTGATTTTCTATCTGGTCTAGATTTATATCACTTGTATTAAGTCAGAAAGAACTTTATTGCCAATTATGTTTGCACACACAAGGAATTAGTTTGTGTCACAAGCTTCCAACAACAACACACCGATAATTAAAAATAAATGTGAATAAAATAGAAAAATCAAATAAATCTTAAATTAATGAAATACTATATTATGTATTTGCCTGCATAATAGTGTAGTGACAGAAGCTAACTTAACATATATTTGTTTTTCTATTTTTTTTCTCAGTCTAAGCTGATGTCACAGTCATAATACTAGCCCATACATGTATTATTATATAAAAAATGCAAATTAATATATACAAATCCCACCACAATACCCACTGATCCATGTAATTGATGTAACCAAGAACAACTCTTAGTCATTTCATAATAATTTCAACTCAAGTGTATTTTCTTCTGTAAGAACGCTACGATTTTAGCCTGTTGATGCTTCTCAAAGAAATGTAGATGCATACAATTAAAGCTTAAGTGGGACCCATATTATCATTTACACAATTTATTCCCCCTTTTTCAGGTTTCCAGCAGCAAATCACCATTTAAGTACCTTATTTGCACTCTTTTATCCCAAGAAACGTTCTGACTATCTCCGAATCGCGTACTCATAAAGTGAACTAATAAACCCAATAATCAGCCTCCCTCAATGGACATTGCGTGTGGCAGCCGGAAGGTAGGTCCTCTAATTCGGCTGGTTATTGCTGAATATATCTTTGAGAATGGAGGAAATAATGGGACATGCTGCTCTTGGGTGCCCATATAATCCAGCCATTAGGATTTAATGTGATTTAGCCCTTAGTGTGTGTAGGGAAAGAGGGAGAGATTTTCAAGAGAGCTTGCGGTTATGGTTAATACACAAAAAGGGAACACAGATAAAGAGGTGGATATTAAATGCAGCAAAAAAACAAAAGTGATATTGCAAACTAAAAGTCACATTGACTAATGAGAGAATGAATGATTTGAAAAATGTTAAACTGATATAAACACAGAAGTCACCTTCACAGAGAAGCTCTCAACTTCATCTTCAGCAGATCGTCCTAATTAAAAGAGAGCCATTAACCTGCAGGGTACAAGATATAAAATTCATCGACTCAAGGAATTAGTGTTTAGAATTTGGGGCGGGACTATCTGTTTGTCGAACCAATAGCAAACAGGGGGAGTGACTGAAATGTCAAAATGAGGCTGTGATGAATTTCTAGCTTCTCAATTCTTTCAAGTACTTTCTTTGAAAGCATTGAAAGTAGGTATATATGACACTGCTGTGTAATTATTAGTGTTGTTTGGTTTGAACTAGTCTCAGTCTCAGGCGTATCTACTACGGACCTTTGACTCAACGTTTGATATGGCACACAAAATTGGAAACACTTCAGGAGTTTCAAAGTCTTCATCTGATGTCATCTGATGTCAAAGTCTTCATCCTCATGTCGTTCCAAACTCGTAAGACCTTCGTTCAATTCAGAACACAAATTAATATATTTTTGATGAAATCCTAGAGCTTTCTGACCTTGCATGGACAGCAACGCAAATACCACGTTCAAGGCCCAGAAAGGTAGTAAGGACATTGTTAAAATAGTCCATGTGACATCAGTGGTTCAGTCGTAATTTTATGAAGCTACGAGAATACTTTTTGTACACAAAGAAAACTAAAATATTGACTATTCAATGATTTCAGGAGTCAGCATTCTGACGTAGAACACCCATCTCTCTTAGTTCATCATCTGTATATTCTGGTTCAAATAAATAAGGCTGGGCAAAAAATTGCAAGTCATCCTCTCTGTCGAAATCTTCAGACATGTTTACGAAGAGTGTCTTATATACGGTGTGTGTGTGTCTTTGGATTCTAGGTCAGAATGCTGGAAGAGAAGAAATTGTTGAATGAAGTTGTTATTTTTGTTTTCTTTGTGCACAAAAATTATTCTTGTAGCTTTGTAAAATTATCGTTGGACCACTGACGGACATGGACTATTTTAATGATGTCCTTATTACCTTTTTGGGCCTTGGCCGTGGTTGTGTTGCTGTCTATGGAGGGTCAGAAAGCTCTCTGATTTCATCAAAATATCTTAATTTGTGTTCTGAAGATGAATGAAGGTCTTACAGGTTTGGAACGACATGAAGGCACAAAGAAAACTAAAATATTGACTATTCAATGATTTCAGGAGTCAGCATTCTGACGTAGAACACCCATCTCTCTTAGTTCATCATCTGTATATTCTGGTTCAAATAAATAAGGCTGGGCAAAAAATTGCAAGTCATCCTCTCTGTCGAAATCTTCAGACATGTTTACGAAGAGTGTCTTATATACGGTGTGTGTGTGTCTTTGGATTCTAGGTCAGAATGCTGGAAGAGAAGAAATTGTTGAATGAAGTTGTTATTTTTGTTTTCTTTGTGCACAAAAATTATTCTCATAGCTGAATTTTCATTTTTGGGTAAACTATCCCTTTAAAAGTCCACCTGGAAACAAAGCCGTTGTGAGGCCAAACCCCCTCATGGAAAAAGAAAGCCATCATACATCTGTGACAATGAGCACTTATCGAGATCAAATAAGCACTGAATTTTCAAAAGTTTGTGAAGTTCACCTTTAAAATACATCCAAGAATTTTACACACAGGTCTGGGACATTGACTTTACATTTTCATGCCCCTAAACTAGATTCTGCTTTACGCTGTCAGTCTGAAGGTCTGGCTACACGAGACTGGGGGAGGGGTGTTTACATGACACCATTTTCATGGCACAGCACATGAAAGCACATGCAGCACATGACACAGCATTTTGGGGGCCTAAAAATGTAAAATGGGTTTTTGAAAGTGATACCATTATCATCTCCATGTAAACTACAAAAACGCAAATTTGTATAAAAAAAAACAACAACATTGACATCATGTGCATGCATATTACGTGTTCAGTCTATAAGCGTGCATGAGTTTCTTTGCGAACTGACATTGCAACTACTGACCTGGCATGAATAATGCAGCGTTTTTAGTTGCTTTTGTGGATCTGTGTGTACAGGGATCATTTTGACAATATTGCCATCTGTACACAAAACTTTTCAAAAACGCAAAATAAAAATGTTTCCATTTTCAGTACATCGTTTTTGCGTAAACGTACCCTGTACGTTTCGTGTAAGCATTTCGTAACCTGTCCAGCACCATTTGTTCTATGAATGATACGTCATTCATAGACTTATAATTTTCAGCCTGTCAGATGATAAAGCAGGCTTTATAGCTCTTTAAATTGTAAAATAGTATGAGTAATGTGCTAGTGTTCTGAATTCTGAATTCAGCCCATATCTAGTGACCAAAATATAGACTTGGGGATGAGCTCTTTTGATTCAGAGGCCAGATTCACAACAATCTTCTTAAGAAAGAAGTTCTGAAAATATATTTTTGCAGTGCAATTTTTAAAATATTTTCTTAAGAACATCTTGTTTTGATGACATTACAGGCTTTGGAGTTACTGTATCAAAACTCACTGATCAATTCAATGAAAACATCTGCACTGCCTGCAGATTAATGGGGTAATCATGGTAAGCATGCACACTGTTCACTCAGCAATGGAATTTTTTAATGCGCTGTTTATTTTAAACATTTAAATAGTTACTTTGCTGCCAAATATCATGTCGTTATTAATTATTAAAAAAGTAGGTCCCCATTTGAGATGATTTGTAGAGCTGTTGAATTGTTAATTTAGTAAAAAGTCACTTTACTCTTATTAATAACCGATCATTGTTTAAATTGTTTACATAAATTGGTGTCATGCACATGCCTACTTTTATAACATAGCTAGTGTTATGCCATAATACTTAATAATTTAAACAGCCCTATAAATTCATTAAACAACTTGCCTTTGGGGATTTAAGACAAGTTTGATTAAGATTAAATATTAGATTATATTAACTTTAAGAGGTTATTTATGAGCACTCTTTTTAGGAATTCAAATTACTCTTAAGTTTTGTCTTTAAAATGATCTTGGCTAGTTTGCGTCAATGCACTATGGTCAATCTAGTTTGCGACGTTCTCACTTCTCCGTTTCCATAATCATGTTTTGTCTGGTTAACCCCTGGAGATTCTCATTTGAGTTTGGCTGTAAATCTGGTTCCTCTCAGACACCAGCCTTTCTAATTTGAACCCTCCACAGCAGATCAGCCCATCCTCATTAAATTCCTGTCAGGACATCGCTAACAGGTTTTTAACTTCCTTTTCTAAAGCACTTCATTTCTCTTTTATTTAGCCTGGTTTATTGTTCTGGCAAAGTCAATCTGTGTCACTTCATTGAGAACTAAGTAGACATTGGCAAAGTCCTAAAGGAGAGGAGAAGAGAGCAAGTAAATTACCCACATTATAAGAGCAGAGTCAGTGTGACCAGGATGACGGTCACTAATCATGTTATTGGCAGTCCAGAGGTCTTGGTCTTCATCAGCTGTGTCTGGCCTGTAATCGGGACGTGTTGGATGTGCTTCATCTAATAAGAAAATTCTCTGAACCAAGCACACTCTCAGGGTTGTCAAGGGTAACACAGGCTAAAATTAAACTATTTTATTAAATTCATCACCTGGTCTGTTAAAATGGCAAGTTTTAGGCCACAAACATATGAGAGACAAGCAGTTGTACACACTAAAAAAATAATGTTTTGGTCCAACAAACAAACAAATAAATAACACAACTGTTTGTAGCACTCTTGTTGTTTCCGGAGTAAGATGTTAATTGTCACTAGCATTAGAGCAGTTATTGCTCACAGAGTCAATGTGTTTACCTTCATGTCAGGGCCGACCAATTTGGTGCCCTAGGCAAGATTGTAGCTGGTGCCCCTTGTATCGCAGCCAATTCCACCACAAACCATTAAACCAAATTACGTAGCTTTATTTACAATAAAAACAAGAGTATTGAACTTTTCACCAAATTACTTGAACTATACTTGGATAAAATAATTCTAGAATTGTTAGGGAATGCAGCAGAGAAAATAAAATATTTTTTAAAAAGTAAAAAATGAATTTTTTTGTGCACACCGGGACGATTATCGCCAACGTTTAACACCTTGTGACTAAACAAAGTGCGCCAATGTGAGTGTGCACACTGACGCGCAAAACGGCAGGCATAAAAGCATCATTTTTTTTAAAACTCCTCAGGCTCGTTTTTTTGGTTTGACGCGCCGTGTTAAAAACTAGCCGACCAATGAGATTGGCGCTTTTGTTCACGTGTCTGGAGCTGCTGAAGTTACAGTAAAACACAACCTGGTGGCACTCAAGCACAAAACGGTCTTGCCGAGCACACATTGATACCTAAAGACGAAGTGGCAGTAAGTAGACGAAGAAGATGCATCGAGGCAAGATGAATGTAGAGCTGCTGGTCTCATTCAGTGTTGCCAATTTAGCAATTTTGTTGCTAGATTTAGGAACTTTTCAGATTACCCTAGCAACTTTTTCTTCCAAAAGCACCTAGCAACAAATTTAGCTATTTTTTTTTTATTTATTTGGCAACTTTTAGCAACTTTTGATAAGTGACTCGAACGATAAAAAGGCACACATTTTCCATCTAAATTAGACAAAAAGAGGAAACCAAAGATACCTAGCAGTACATACATCACGTGAATTAAGTTAACTGCTGTTTGCAATTGTTCAATAATAATTAGGTGTGTTCAACTTGAAGCGGCGCTGCTTAGACCAATGACATCAAAGTACCGTGAGAGCTAATAGAATAGAGAGCAGACGGATCTGCATGATTTCTAATCGCTCTCGCGGTGCTTTGATGTCATACACCGATTGGTCTGCGCAGCGCCGCTTCAAGTCGAACACACCTAATTATTATTGAACAATTGCAAATAGCAGTTAACTTAATTCACGTGATGTGATACACCTTGTTAGTAGCTTGTACCTGTGATTGTTGATCAGTTAGTTGATCTAGAAAAATGGAAAGGTAGTAATTTTCCAGGAATTTATCCGTTATCCATTATCCGTTGTAACCCTGTAACCCGAAAACACAAAATACAATGCGTAATTTAAAATGCAGGTAAAAAACCTGTGAAAAATCAATACGGAAAATTCCTTCATATTTTTACAGACTTTTCTGTGTCTGTAGTGTAGCATACTAACAAACTACTAATACACTGCTTAAAACAGTGTTGTAAAGAATGTGTAGTTTTACTAGTTTAATAAAAAACTTAAATAACAAAATAGCTAATAAAAAAATAAAATGTTAATAAAAAACTTACATTGTAATTGTACAAAAATGTGTAAGTGTTCAATAATTCAATATTGTATTTAAAAAATACAGTTATTTATATTTTTATATTATATTATGCATTAATATTATTGAACAAACAAATCGAAATGAACATAAAATATATTTTTTGCTGAGATTTGATGCAGTGACACAATTTTGCATCTTGATTACGTGATGACGTCATCGCGCAATGACATCACAACATAATTTAGCAACTTTTAGCAACAAATCGACCTTCCTTTAGCAACTTCCCAAGAAAATTAGTTGGCAACACTGGTCTCGTTGGTGTCTGAACACAAAGAGCTTTATGACAAACGCGACAGCGACTACAAAAATCTCGATAAGAGGGAGATGTTGCTATGATAAACGCGTGCGATAATCGCCCCGGTGTGCACAAGGCTTTACTCTGAAGAATATATATTCTTTGAAAAAATATTACAAAAAATAAAAATACTAATATTTGTCTTTTATTTGTCTATATTATTACATTTAGGGATGCACAACCTTGATTTTTTTCATGGCCGATTCCGATCACCTATTTTTTTTAACAAGCAATTTTTTTATATTTAGTTTAAGCAATAATAATGAGAGACGAGAAATCTCTAAGACGAGAAATAATGAAAATGTGAGTACATGGACAAGATGTTTATTTTCTCTACTACAGGGCAGGCCAAAGTATTTGTATCCATTTAAAATTAGAGGCAACCAATGCTACGTACATGTAGCATGAACAATTTCTGATTTACATTAGATTTTATACATAAACGTACCTGCACAAAACAAAAACAGCAGACAGGCTGAATGAGAACGCAAATCGACTCTGACAGCAGGTGGCGCTTATGGAACAGCAGCGATACAGCTTGGTTACAGCTGTAAACAAAGCAGCTTTGCACCATTAGCCTACTTTATGTATGCATTATACATCACGATATGACTATCACATTAAAGGTGCACTAAGCAATATTTGAAAAATGCTTTTGACTACAGTGTCAGACCGAGTCCCAAAAAACACTTGTGGCCAATCATCATTAAGAGGCATGCCTAGTAATGATAGAGAGAAGAGAGTGCTCAATTTGAGTTTACAGGATGGATATTAGCAGATTGACTATATATATATATATAGAGAGAGAGAGAGAGATGGCAGATACAAAAAAGGAAAATATCAGAAGAACAAAACATTAAAAAGAGGGGTTACGATCAGGCAAGAGGTAGGACCAGCGTAAATATTGGTGCAGCTTTCCAGTGGTGGAGAGAACTCAAGAAGCGGGAAGGCCTGGAAACGGACACCGAGTTTGCGTTGTTTCTTCTTGATAGGTGAGTAACGTTGATTTTTCATTGTTACACAACTTATCTGTGTTGGCTTTTGTTTGAATATGCTTGTGTGTCATCTTCGCCTGTTTCCGCGATAGTCATTGCCATGGTTGTGTACGTACGTGTGGGTCGGAGCTGTCACAGCTAGGGTGACCATACGTGCCATTTTCCCAAGACGCGTCCTGGCCAGGATTTCTATATATTGCCTAAAATATCTAGGTTTTGGCTTTGTTTGCGTGTGCAGCGCCCTGGGAAAATGGCACGTATGGTCACCCTAGTCACAGCCATCTGCTGGAGTTCCCATGACCGCCACCAGAGGGCACTCTTTCTCGATCTTTATCTGTTTGACTCCAGTTCCCATCACCCTTTGCATGGACTATCAGACCTCATTGCTTTCAGCTGTGTGCAATTAGCCTAGTTAGCTATCCTACATATATACCATGTTCTGTGATGTTTGGTTGCTGAAGTATTGTGTATTTTGTCACTATGTGTCATGAGTGTTTTTGCGGGTATTTTGCATTCTGGATTGCCTTGTGCTTTTTGCCTTTTTGCCACCTTTAGGGCGCCCCTAGCATTTGCCCATCCATCTATGCCATGGGCCGCTTCTGCTTTGTGTGGTGACCATGCACCATCACAATGTTAACCAAAAAACTTCAACATACAGAAACTCTTTTAAATGTCAAACATAACAGCAATATACACTAAAAGGTCTTTCTCTTCACTAAAAAGCACAGAAATTTCCAAAGTTAACAAGATAATTGCACGTTATTATGTTAATGTAATATTCAACATTATTATATCAACAGAACTTATCAAAATAATGTTTGCAACTTAAAAGGTTTAATTAAAGGAATAAATTAGACATTTTAACCTGCAGCCGTGCATATTGGCCTTTTTAAGTTAACAACATACGGTTCTTCAATCACAAATAACTGTAACAGCTTTCCTCCGCACATGACCAGAGGGCAATTCATGTCATTTTGTGTGAAATATTAAACTTTTCAAATGATTCCTTTTTTAATGCAGTTACATGTAAATCTTTATTATTTTTAAGTTGTTGCTCAGAAGTTAACAGAAATTCTGATTCAGACCACTTGTAATAAAAGCTACAGTCCGTAAGTTTTGCCTCTTTGTCGCCATCTCTGTTTGAAACCTGCAGTTATTTGCAGAATTTTCATCTTTTATGTGGGTTGTGCACGACTCCTCAGTGCGGATAAATCTAATGTTTTTAGGAGTATGTGTGGCTGTCAGTCACCGCACTGGTGTGGATATTCACTGTACTTCGGAATCATGTCATGGATTCTATGTCTTGGAAGTATGACCCAAATAAGAATTTTCACCGGAAATTGTCATCTGAACAAGTAAGTAACATGTCTGCCACTTTTCTTCTGACCAACTGAGGAAAAAAGCATTACAATAAATCACGCTACCAATGGTGATTAAATCTAACAATCAGTTAATTAGCTCATATCACATCAAACTGTGCAAATTATTATTATTGTTATACTTTGTTCTCAAATTGTTCATGTTAACAACATCAGCATTGTGTGACTGTGTATATAGTGTGCATTAGCGTTAGCCTACATGTAGATTTAATTTCCTGTACAGTCTCTAATTGTCATGCCATTCGAATTTCATATAAAGAAATTCTTTTAACCCAAAAAGCTAATTATTGGTACTTAGAACTGGTTCTCTTTAAAATACAAAACTTGTGTAATCCCACATAGGCTGTCTGTAATCAGATGCCCATTTAAAACTGGGCTATAATATAATTTCAGTCACTTACATGCGTTTCATAAACATATAATCCTTTCTGGATTACAATCCATCAAAATGATAAGTTTTATTATTCCGGCTGCTGTGAGAAAAGGCTATAAATGATTATTAGCCGGGACAACTTCTTTATGTGACTTAATGACGCAGCGGCATGCTCGAATTTCCCGTGAAAACCTACGAGTATCACTCAAATTAGAAAACATTATAAGCTTACCATTGGGAATTAGGCTAAGGTAAGGAGATAGTTTTGAACACTGGCTGGTTATGTATTTGCTCATTTTTAACCAAAAAGATTTACGGACTGCAGCTTTAAATTTTAATCTAGTATTTCTCTTTAATCTGTTAATGGTAAGTTTGACACACGTTACCCATGTACAAACAGTCTAATGGAACAACACTGCGTATAGAATTTTTTTTTTTAACAATCCGAAATGCACTGCCTGGCATGCAGGAGTGGTAAAGTAACAGCATTTGTCTTGGATTGTTAAACATGATTGGAATATAAACACCAAAACCAAGTGAAAGTAAACAGGAAGACCATAAAACCTATAGAGGCAAATGGGTGGTGATCTGGTGAGGGAAAAACAAATTACCATTCGGCATTGAGTGAGATAATGTGCCCCTCTTGTCTGTCTATAACATGCAAAATGTCCCAATTATGAATTAATGAAGACCGCATTGGTGTTAGCCATGTTTGTTGAGCTATTTTTGTGTAATGATCTTGGCACATTAGATTTTAATTCAGTTGATTATTTTGATCTGGTTCACACTGAGCTACTGGGTACCAGTAATGGACTCAAATATTGATTCCTCTAAATCACTGATAATTCGGCTTTCTGTTTTTTGACAATGGAGCCTTGCTGGCTAATTGCCGCTCGCAAAGGTCATTTCTAATTAATGTTGTGATTGTGAGGATGAAGTGTGATTATCTGAGTGTTCATCATGGCATACTAAGCAGGGATAAATGACAGCAGGGACGTGGGTCCAAATTGGGCACAGGGAGCTTGCGATGATCTCAAAACACCTGTAATGACATTTCATCTGTAATCAATACTAGAAGGCTTCAAAGGCACTATTGTCGTGCCATCCATTTGATTTGAGCTTTGTGTAAAATGGAGATGCCCAAAGTATCTTTTGTGCTTTGATCTGTGGAGGGTTTATTCTTAGATATGACATATCTGTGATATAGAAAACAGCTTCAAAAAGCTCTCAAATTGGTTCCATGCTGTGATCTTTACTGAATGAACTTGCATTGAGCTAAAACTCTGAAATGCCCACATGCATTTTCAAAAATATAAGTTGGATTTAAAGGGGTAGTTCACTAAAAATGAGATTCTGTCATCCATAGCTATATTTCCATTCAAATTTGTGAATTTAACTTATGCAGAAAATTTGAAGATTGAATACAACTTAAAATAGTACAAAATAAATCACTTTTTCTATCGCATCTGTTCAAAAGAACAAAATCATCACAAACTGGCACAAAGTATGCAAAGTTGCTCTAACTTGTGGGTCTTCTTTCCTATGTAATAATTGACTTGTACCAGATAAAACACAATAACAAACGCTGTCATGTTTTCTTGGATTCAGATGCCTGATGTTTGGGAATGCATTTGTGGGAGTGGATTAAAGGTAATAATGTTGCAACTTGTAAATAATGTTCATTTTCTTGCACAAGCTGGTTGTTTCGCTTCATAAGACCTCAGTGTATCATCCGGAGCCATGGGTTTTAATTTGGTTTTGTCTGTATATGTTTTTTTGTTTTTTATGCTCAAAAACTGGTAACCACAGACAGACAGTGTATGAATTGCGAAGGACAACAGTTTTACATAAAAGTCTTCATTACCGTTCTACTGATTTAAAAAAGTCACCTACATCTTGTATGGCCTAAGGGTGACTAAATTAACAGCAAGTTTTCATTTTTGGATGAATTATCCCTTTAAGACCAGTTTTGTGAACTGGATCAACTGGTTTATTGAAAAGATCCTCAAAAGAAGTCACATCCTCATAAACCTTCATGAACATCTTTTGTGTTCCTTTGATAAAATTATAAGGGTTTGGAAAACATGAAGTTGACAGTATTCAATTTTGGGTGAACCTTTCCTTTAAGGATAAGCTTGTGCAGACCGACACGCTCTGGTAGGTTGTGGAATAAAGTGATCACATCTGCATTATGGTGCATTAAGCTCTTAATGTAAAGTGGGTCTGATGAAGGCTTGCGATGATGAATACAGACTGTTTTTGCCGTTAGCATGATGCTGACTGTCATCGCCAAGCACTCGATGCATCCTGACAGCCTCTCAGAGTAGAAGACATCATTTCAGGGAATTAGCATTAGGACAGAATTTAAATAGAACCCAAATAGACATTTACAATTTACTCACCCTTATATCATTCCCAGACCTGTAAGATGCTTCATGTTCTTATACTCTTCTGCATATATTGACAGTAAAACTGGACTGGGAGTGAAAAAGAAAATGTGTGAAAGCAGTTCATATGGCTAAATTGTCCCTAAATTTCCCAAATCTTAACAAAGAAAGTCATACAGATTTGGTAAAATGTGAGGGTGAGTACCCTAGTGAAAAATAAATATACTAAAAATGTATTTGAAATACATTTATTTCATGCTAAGTATACTACAAATACATTTACATATGTATGTACATAATAATTACTAAACTAGTATACTTAAAATCTGCTAAACTGGAACAACTAATTTTGTACTTAATGCACTTTAATTGTGCGGAAGTAGTGCTGAAGTCCAACTAAAGATATACTGATTGTGCTAAAGTGCAAGTATACTTTAGGTACTGTAGGGATTTCTAGTACATGAACGGACACTGCTATGCTCCTATCAGCCATCAGGAGGTTTGCTAATCATCCCAGCACATGACTCCAATATTCTGGGTCGACTTCCTGCCAGTCGTGTCATCATCTACTCAGAGGAGTGATTAAAGATTGATACAATCAAGAGACAACAAAGCTTTCTTTGTATCAAGGACTGAAAAGGTTCGTTCACAACATATAAAAACCACGATGTCTTGTGACCACCAATGAATAGAACTAGTATATCATTGTGCACAAGTAGTACTCCCAATAAAGTTTAATTATTATTTTTGTATCAGTAAGTCTCAAGAGATATGTCAGCAAATATATTACTAAATTTGAACTATACTGTACTTGGAAATAAATGTATTTGAAATATATGTGACCCTGGACCACAAAAGCATTCTTAAGTCGCTGGGGTATATTTTTAGCAATAGCCAAAAATACATTGTATGCGTCAATTATCGATTTTTCTTTTATGCCAAAAATCATTAGGATATTAAGTAAAGATCATGTTCCATGAAGATA
>NW_015536479.1:543276-546625 GCF_001515605.1 Sinocyclocheilus anshuiensis
GATTTTTTTTGCACCCTCAGATTCCAGATTTTTAAATAGTTGTATCTCGACCAAATATTGTCCGATCCTAACGAACTATACATCAATGGAAAGCTTATTTATTCAGCATGCAGATGATGTATAAATCTCAATTTCTGAGTGGTTTTATGACTGGTTTTGTGGTTCAGGGTCACATATTACATTTTTAATAGAGTAAAAATTAAAATTCTGTCATTTACTCATCCTGAAGTTTCAAACCTGTTTGAGTTTCTTTGTTGAGCACAAAAGAAGGTATTTTTTTAAATGTTGGTAACTAAACAGTTGATGGTAGTCGTTGACTTCCAAAAAATGCCATGTAAATCAAAGGCTACTGGCAACATTCTTCAAAATATCTTATTTTGTGTTCAACAGAAGAAGAAAAAAAAACACGGGTTTGGAACAACTTGAGGGTGATTAAATGATGACAAATGTCAAACATGATTTACAGTACTAAGGTTTGTGGTAGTCAATTTACTGGTATTGGCTCCATTATTTACCACCCAAAAAAAGCATGCCTTAACCCATTTTGCGCTTGACATGCATGGATGCAATTGTTTTTTCCACTCTGCTTGTTTGCAACCTTACATTTATTTATGCTGCTCTTGGTGGATTGCATTGGTCATTATGGAAATGAGATGTTGCGCATTGTCAGTAGATTACCCGCAAAACTTTCCACTGCCGCCGCCCTTTTTTTTGGAATCACACTTTCACCCTAATTTGCTTTAAGTAAATCTGGCCTAAGATGGGTCCTTTGTGGTCATTCAGAGAGTGCATGTGCCCTTTCGGTTGCACCTCAGTCATCAGTGAAGTTAGAATGAAGGAGCAAGATATGAAGAACTATTTTACAGCTGAAAGACTTATGATAATTAAGAAAAGAGAATAATGCATGGACAAACAGACCAAGAAACGAGTTTAAGCTTTTTTCTGTAGCTGTGTGGAAGAGTTTGTGAAGTCAGACATCTCTTTTCTCTTGTGCTGTGTTGTTTCTCTGCGCCTCACATTCTCTCTCCCTCTGGGTGTCTGCGAGATGTTAATTACAAATTCTCTCACAGCAAAGGGACAGAATTAGGCCGATAACAGCCAATTTGTACCTCAGTCATGCAAATAAATCTAATACGCATGCAGATGCAGTCATGGCAGGCTTGTGCTGAGTGTAATATCTAAAAAACCTCTGTGAACTCAGAAAAAGCGAAACAAATATCTGAGTGGTGCTTGCCACGCAAATGTCACCGGTTCAGTAACAAAAAGGAAGGTCCACAATAAAGAAATACATAGGTACATATTTGCTTTTTGTACAGTATCATATTTGATACTATTTATAAATATATGGTATATATACATTTATTTTAATTCAGAGATGAATAACATGAATGAATTACAATGTATGAATTGAAAGCAAAAAAAAAGTAAATGTAAAATTAATGTAAGCCAAGATATAGTTCAGAATAGTTGAAATGGTTATGGTTGTCTTAGCAAACACCACTAATAAGGCATCTTTCAAGCAGACTACAAACAAACCACAGTGGAGGAGGAAAGGTTAGGTTACAGTACTCAATTCAAGGTCGTTTTGTGGAAGGTTAAAAATCACCGCCCGTTAGGGATTTGTCAAGGTTTGTTAAGATTCATTAATTCTCAGAGCATGTCTTGGTGTATTAAAGACACACTTGCACCTCAGGCATCTGCGCTCTCAAGCAGGGCTGTTTGTCTTAGCTCCTGAGTCAGGAACTCTTTAAAGATTGTGTTTATGTTTGTACACATGACTAAAACTGTCCTCTCTTCAGAAGCTGATAAACTGACATTTTCATGCACAGATCGAGGTTGACATGCTTTTACATGTGAAGGTTAGGGACACTGCCAGTCAGAGCACATCTATAGTCTTACAACAGTTCTTGGAAATATCTTTTCTGAATTGCACAGCAGTCAGTCAGTCACTGCTTGCAGATTCAATAGGAATAAATGAATAGTAAACTGAAAACTACCTGTCACATTTGTCCTTGAATTGACTTAAAGGAGACATATTATGCCCCTTTTTTACAATATGTAATATAAGTCTCTGGTGTCCTCAGAATATGTCTGTGAAGTTTCAGCTCAAAATACTCCACATATCATTTATTATATCATTTTGAAAATACCTATTTTGAGTGGATGCAGAAACAGGCTGTTTTTCGGGCCTGTCTCTTTAAATGCAAATGAGCTGCTGCTGTCCGCCCCATTTTCCAGAATAGAGCTGCGCTATTACAGCTCGTACCTGCTAAAAACATCTGTTTTGGTTCTGATTATCTTGTTTATCGCGCTGAAATCATGCATTTTAAACCATATTAGTATAAACTTCTGATATACGGTTTTCTGAGAGCACACATCTGAAGCACACGGACAGAAAGCGGCTGTCACAGCATGCGAGTACTAAACTAAGTTCTCATTCACACACAAGTTTACGTTAAAAACACACGAGTTACAAAAACAGTCGGTTATGTCTGTGAAGGTTAACAGCGGTGAAATAAATCGCATGTTTATTTTAGATCTGTGTGGCAGCAGAAATATACATTAAATAAATCAATAAATCCACTGCTCTCTTGTCTCCTCTGAGGACTCCAAATATTGTTCTGTGCTCATCTGTGCAGCCAAAGGCAGAACAGTGTGCATGTTTTTCTCAAACTTTCGCCATGGCATTAGAACTAGTACAACGTTGTCGCTTGCGAAAACACAATAAAGGCGGCGTGGGTGGAAACTTACAGATTAAGGGGCGGTAATATTATAATGAGATCCCTTTGCCACGTCACTAGCGGAGCAAAATCAGACGCGCTTGTTTTCTCAGACGCTTGCAGAAAAAGACTTCCCAAAACAAAGTTACTGGGTTAATCTTTTTCACGTTTCCTTGGTGGGTAGATGCACCGGGGACCTGTTGTTTTCAGAATTGTGATTTGCTTTGCACTTCTTGGTCACCGTACTTCAGCTCTCTCCTAAAGAATTATTTAATGGCAAACAGACTGAAGACCAGACAGGCTCTCAATTCATTAAGCGATAGGCTTTTTTACTCTGAAAAGTTTATTCAATGTACCTCAACCTCTCCACTGACATCCATTAATAAACGGCCTCTTGTCTCCTCTCCAGATATCATAAACAAGCATAAAGTGTTTGGCGTTGTTAAACTTTTCCCTACATTGCACATGCACCTTAGCTGGACTACTTGTCGTTGGCTTTTTGACGCGATCGATCCCGTCTTTTGCCGAACTTTTTTTTCCTTTCTTTTCAAATATTGTATTAGCAATGGATTCTATTTACACTAAGTGAAAATAGCAGTATTTTTAGCAATATGCTATTTACACTAAGT
>NW_015536479.1:546930-548490 GCF_001515605.1 Sinocyclocheilus anshuiensis
ACATTGCACATGCACCTTAGCTGGACTAACCTGAAATATAGGGATTTTTTTGTGTTATTTGGGGATAAGAATCATTTATAATACCAGTCATCTTATATTTTATTGCTGATTTAAAATATATTATTGAATTGTGTCCTGTTTGATGGAAAAACCTGATAAAATACATTTTAAATTTAGTTAATCTCTATGGTTTTTTCACAAATAAGTACTGTTCCAAAAAAAACCTTAGAGAATATTACCTTTCAACCCGATGACAGTGATGAGGAGAATATCCCTTGAAAGATAATACACTATTACAAACTATTTTGAAAGTATGATATTGCAGGGAAGGAGATATGAAAACAAGTGTTTGTTTTTTTTTAAAGAATGAAACCGTAATAATAACAGGATCAATAACATGGCCAAATAAGGTTTTCAATTCAAGAAAAAAAAAATTTAACGAGGCTTTTCTTTTTTCCTTTCTTTTTATTTTTATTTTTCTCCCATGATCAGGACGGTTATATGATATTATGCAATTTTTTAATTTATGTCCCCCATCTAGATCTGAAGGAACTCACAGAGTAATGTCCAGAACTGAATGAAATGGAGGAAAAGCATCAGTACTGGAAACCTCATTTCACACCTGGAGAAAATGATTTGATATATGTAAAACGAATGAACTGGTTTGAATGAATTGGTTGAATAAATGATTCCACGATTCACTTATTTAGACTTGCCGTGGGTTTAGTTAGGTTACATATATGTAATACTATAATTTCATTTGTTCCAACATTTATTTCTATACTCAAAATGTTATGGTTAACAGTATGTAATAATTAGGCTATCAGAGAGGTGCTTTTTTCACTTGAGCACCCGCAGGAAATTCCAGAGTGAATTTATGGTGAATTAATCTTTAGGTTGGTCTACAAAATGTCGTCATGACTGAACAGCTTTATTTTGTTTAGTCGACTACAGTTTGGACATGATGTCAATTTCTGCTTCTCATGGAGGTCAGGTATTGATTGATCTGTTCTGAGTCTGCTATACTGTCAAATTTTAATCTGATTATATTGAATTTATTCAATGCTGTGAAGCCCAATTTTCTGTTTACTGTTAGACATTTTTTTCCTGTTTTTTTCCCTGAATATGGGAAGATAATTGAACCATTCTAAAAAAAAAAAAGTCCATTAGCTAAGCTATATTATGAGCCATAAATGTAAACTATTTATAGACCACTTTCAAAATTCAAAATAACATTTAGATTTCATATGAGATTGCTAAGAGTAAGAAAGCAGTAAATTTGCATTTTTGCTAGGCTATAGGCTGCCTTTCAGGTTATTTGCATTTGCTTATATTGCTGTTTCACTTGTATAATTATCAGGCTTTTATAGTGCAAAACATACTTAAAAATAGGCTATTGCCATTTAGGTTCTGTTAAAGGGGTCATATGATGCGATTTCAATTTTTCCTTTCTCTTTGGAGTGTTACAAGCTCTTGGTGCATAAAGAAGATCTGTAAAGTTGCAAAGACTAAAGTCTCAAATCCAAAGAGATATTCTTTATAAAAGTTAAGAGTCAGCCA
>NW_015536479.1:548620-558456 GCF_001515605.1 Sinocyclocheilus anshuiensis
ATTACACCAAAAACACAAAATAATGTTCTTTTTAGCAGCATCATATGACCCCTTTAATACAGAACGTTAAATGGGGTAATACATTAAATAACAAATAAATAACAAAGCATATATTATATGCAAATATTAAACACTAAACATTAGTTTAATAAACAATAGTTTAGTATTAAATATTAAACGGCGAATGAATGTAGAAGACAAGATAAAATACTAATGTTTCTTAATAATTTTAGCAATCAAACCATAGAGAAAAACAATACAATGCATAGATATAAATAATTTGGTATGTGTAATATGAAAACAAATCATTATGTATTGGTTTTTTGACGTATGTATGCATTTGTTTGCTTAAAAGTGAACGTCCATTCATCAGCCTGTGTGCCGCCGTGTGTGTGACGTCACACACCCGCGACACATTAGTAAAAACAGAGTTGTGGATTTTTGCTCGAGTTTCGAAGTTGTAAATCTGATTAAAGTGGAGTTCTGTAGTACTGCCTAATACGACGCTGGGAATTACATTTCGGAGCTGACTGTAACCGCATAAGATCTGAAACATGTCAGACATCGTATTGAAAATGGAGATTAAAGAGGAGAGTGAAGACATGGGATATGAAGAAGCATACAGAACGAAAACTGAAGATGCAAAGGTGTTCAAAGATAAAGAAACCGGTTGGTGTCCAGTCTTTATTCTACATTAATGAATGCTGATGAATACTGAGGTAATTTGTAGTGTATTTTAAGACGTGCACAGCGATGCAGTAACTGGAGCTTTTGACAAAATGCTGAGGGCTTTTGTACTTAGGACAGATTTTTATATTATAGGTTATTTGTAGATTATTAGCTTATGATTCGAATGTCCATTATAAGTGAACTATAAATTCTTAGCTAACAAGGAAACTTATAGCAGGGTATGAACCCCGTCTCTGTTTTTTTTTTTTTATACATATAATAATCAGAACAAAAACTTGTCAAACCTTAAAATGACCTACAAACATATTGGCCATAACTGTAAATTGAATACACGTTCTGGTTTTCAAATATAAGCTGTAAATCTATTTCATTGTGAGAAAACTTAAAAGCAGTGAGTCACATTGTTCTATGACTGCTCTATGGATACTAACTGAAGTAAACTAAAAATTACATTTGTAATCACCCATGTTCATGTAGATTCAGCAGTAGGCATATATATATATATATATATATATATATATATATATACATACTGTATATGCACACACACACACACACACACACACATAAATGACAACTGTTAGTGGTCTCCCAGTGGTTTACATCATATGTAGTTTATGTTATGTGATTAATATACAACAAAAACAAAAGAGACCTAATGTTTTTGTCTCCAAAAGCCTTTTTTTTTTTTTTTTTTTTTTTGTTTTTTTTCATTTTTGACTGATTTTGGAATTTGTATTTCTTGTATTACAAATGTGTGGCTGTAATTGCTTTGCTTTGTAATACCATTCAATCTGACAATTTACACTCAAGTCAGCATGTCGACAGTCGGCATAAGGCTGTCATATTGTGTAAGGTGCTCAGTTTTTCAAAAACAAAAGGTTGATTTTAATTTATGGTTTAGAAATGTATTAAGTGAAAATATCAACTATGCCAAGGAATTGTTTACCCTCAGTTATCAAACTAATGCAAACTCTGAATCACACTTTTCAAAACCTCTTCAGAAGCATTCACTGGACTTAAACTGCCAAAATGATCTTGCATAATGAAATTGAACCAGCTCAGTACCAATGCATTTTCCGCAAGTTGGGACAAATGCAAAGAAATTGTGGGTGACTGGAAGAAGCAAAGGATACACTTGATGGATTCTCCAAAATATGGCGAATGTGGGATTCGAAACTAAGGCTGTATTCCAAGGATCCTTCGACAGCTTGATGACCTGGCCAGTGAGGTATGCAGCCTTACTAGGATGCAGCTGTCCGAATGAGAAGCACCCAGTGTCACTGTTATAGAAACAACTATAAAAGTAATGTAAAACTTATGCAGTTAGGACGGGGTGGGCAAAATTGAGATTGTTCAAATGAAGATCGCAGTTCATCTGGAAATATTTACCCAGGGCAGTCCCATTCATTGTAATGCCAAAAGAAATTACAAATAAATTGAAAGACCAAAATACAAATAGAGTGCTGTTAAATGTATAATCCTGATTAAAAAAAATTTCAATTCAGTTTATTAGTATAATTTAGTATATTAATAGTAATTTAGTATTTGTCTTGCAGCCCACATTGACATGACACTGACAGTGGTGAGGAGAAACATAAAATACTTGTATAATATATTCTTTCAAGTATAACATTGCATGAATTCTAAAATAATTAGATTTTTTTTTTTTTCACAAAACAAAGTTGTAATTAAAAACAAATAAAAAAAAGTGCTATCAATAGAGTAATGACTGTTAATCACATGATTTTCATGTAATAATGCCATGGTTAATAAAGCAATATCACACAAGCAAGAGTGCAATTTTTCATCACAAAGTTTATAAATGATCAAGCAGTGAATCAGTTCTATAATAGTAAGATATAGATATAATAAGATATAATAATAAAACATTATGCCAAACTGCTTAAAGTTTAAAATTTTTCTTAGGTTTTTTTTTTATTTTATTTTTTATGGTAAAGACAGTTATATCATCAGTTATATATATATATATATATATATACACAGTGGTGTGAAAAAGTGTTGGCCCCCGTCCTGATTTCTTATTTTTTTGCATGTTTGTCACACTTTAATGTTTCAGATCATCAAACAAATTTAAATATTAGTAAAAGATAACACAACATGCAGTTTTTAAATGAAGGTTTTTATTATTAAGGGAAAACAAAATCCAAAACTACATGGCCCTGTGTGAAGAAGTGTTTGCCCCCTAAACCTAATAACTGGTTGGGCCACCCTTAGCAGCAACAACTGCAATCAAGCGTTTGCGATAACTTGCAAATCAGGAAGGGGGCCAACACTTTTTCACACCACTGTATATATATATATGTATATTTGTACTTTATGTCCCCCCCAAAATTAAAAAATTTATTTATTTTTAAATTTTAAAAATGAGTTTTAACTCAGAAATTAGGAATGCATTGCTAGATTATGTTAGATGTTTTAATGTTTTAAGACATAAAAGATTGTGTACAATAGATACTGGTCACTTTTATTTCCTTTCATATTTGTCTCTTTTAAAATGATTTTGAAAGTTTCATATTTTCATTGTAGATCTGATGGAACTCAAGGAGAAACGTCCAGAATCATCGGTGGAGGAGAAACATCAGTATCATTTCACAGCTGGAGAAAATAATCTGAGCTGCTCACAAATCTCTATCACTTGCCTGCAGTGTGCAAGGATTTTTGCCAGTGAAGGAAATCTTAATGCACATATAAAAATTCACACTGGAGAAAATCCTTTCACTTGCCTTCAGTGTGGGAAGAGTTTCCCATTTAAAGGAAGACTTAATGTGCACATAAGAATTCACACTGGAGAAAAAGCCTTTCATCCCTGCAGTGTGGGAGGAGTTACCAGTGTCAATCATACTTTAAGCAACACATGAGAACTCACGCTGGACAGAAGTCTTTTACCTGTATCCAGTGTGGAGTTTAACCTTTATGGCACACATACGAATTCACAGTGGAGAGAAGCCAAGGAAAGAGTTTCACATATAAAGAAAAGGTTAAGTCGCACTGGAGAAAAGCATTTTTATGTCATTTGTGTGGGAAGGCTTTCGCATCGGCAAAGTTTAAAAAAACATCAATCACTTTGCTTTGAGGTCATTTAACTGTGAAAAGTGTGATTCAAATCTTACTTTGGCATCAGCTCTTAAGTAAATTTATTTTTAATTATTTAAATGTTTATACAGAAAAGTTATATGAACCAAAGAGTACTTATCTAATCACTCAGCACATGCATTTAATCTTTATCTTTGATAAGTTCATTCACTCAGGACCAAATGATGTTATGTATGTTAGTAATGTTTCGTTATTCTTATATATTTTCCTTTAAGGGGCAGGAGTACCATGATGCTGTTTTACAGTGTTCATATGTCTAAATGTGACTCTGATATGTCTAATAAATGTTGATCCTGAGGACTGCAGTGTTGGTTTGGAGTTTTATTAGAAAGCTTCTCTATATCAGTCAATAAATTAAGTAAAACTGTGATGTATTGGAAATCTGTTGGCTATTTCTCATAATTCCTGCCATGGAAGTTTATGTGTAACTATAATCAATTATGTAACTGGGCGAAAACTTTCAGTTGAAATGTGGAAGCATGATGCTTGTGGAATCACATGTATGAACATATGTTTATAGACTGGTGTTTCAGTCATTCTGTCATTTATTAATTCATTTATATATATATATATATTTTAAATAAAGGAACAATTTTAAAATAGAGAAAATTCTGGAGACAGTCTTCTTTTAGCATATTGTTTTGGTAAAAAAAATAATCACTGTTTTACACTGATTTTTTAAGTTAAAAAATGTTTTTTTTTTTTTATTTGTATTTTATTTTTTGACAAAATTATTATATACAGTTGTTTTACGTACAATATTGAACCTTATTATAAGTCTCCAAAATATATTTAAAATAACAATCTTAAAACCAACAACAACTGAGAAACAATGAGAAAAAAATATTTTCTTAAAATTGGCATCTTAATAAACAATTTATATGTCTTAACACATACCTTGATTTACTCATAAATTTAAAATCTTTGTTCAACGTGTAAAAGCAGCAGTATATTGAACGTCATGCTAAGCGTTTGTCATCTCATTTACGGCTGTTAGTCTCATGACTATTTTTGTTTTTTATAAATCTAAGAGATTAAATTACAGAGTTGAATTCAGCAAGGAAAAGTGTAAGACACAAAAAGGACTTACACCATTTTTGCTTATGGATAAAGAATTTTGCATACAAAATAAAGAAATTAACAGCATATTCAAAAGAAACGTGTTTTGGGTTTTCATAATAACAAATAATATCTTGGAAGGCAAAATGGTACACCGCATTCATAGTGCCAAAAATATAAAAACTTAAATCAACCCAAAATTTGTTAGTAATGCTACAATCAAAAAATAAATGGGCAGCTGTTTCTTCTATAAGACCACAAAATGAACAGTTGTCATCAGTGTCAGAATATTGGGATAGATTTTGTGAAGGATTTTATAATGGACTTCCTTAACCTTGTTAGATATACAAAACTTACTGGGCAAAAGCCAAGCTTTTTTTCCAAATTATATCAGTTATAAACGAATTCCAATAGAATTTACCTCTTGGAGTAATCTTTCTTTTTTCTTGAAAAAGCTTTCAAATATGTCTGTTGTTACACTTCTTATCTAAAAAGTTAATGCCACCCAAAAACAAAACAGGATGCACAACATTACCCTTACTATACATTAAGTGATTTCTAACTAATTGAATTAAACCTGTTGGTATAGCTTTTATTAATGTATTGTATTCTTTTGGTGGAACAGGGAAGCCATGGCGATTAAGAAATTGCCCATAAGTTAAAATATTGCCAACATCATCTAACACAGATTTTCCAAAGCTTTAGGTAACTGCCTTTTATCCTCCAAAAACAATGTGGTGTCATTGGCTAGCTGCACAATTTTAACCTCCTTGTCAGAAATAGAGATTCATTGTGGTTAATGCTCAGGCAAAGTAACTCTGTGGCTAAAAGAAACAAAAACGGGGAGATCGGACAGCCCTACCTAACTCCACAATAGATGTCAAATCTCTTAGAAATGTCAAAATGTACAATCACAGAACTATTAATACCCCTATAAAAACATGGCTATAGTATCATTAAATGATTTACCAAATCCAACCATCTCTAAGGCACTGTGTGCATCTCACTGGGTGCAGCCATGATTGTGTGACGTCATACTCCCGCGTGTCGAAAAAATCAGAGCAGCTGTGGATTTTTCTGCACGAGTTTCCAAGTTGTAAGTTGGTGCTCTATTGTACTTCCAAATACAACGCTGGGAATTCCGGGTTCGACATAGCACAGCATAACTATGTCTGACATATGTGTGAAAACAGAGTTTATTAAAGAGGAGAGTGAAGACATGGGATATCAAGAAGCATACAGAACGAACATTGAATATACAAAGGAAAAGAGTGGTTGGTGTTCATTCTTTTTTCCCATTTTTCATTAATGATTTCTGGTGAATATTAAGGTAATTTTCATGCAGTACACAATAGAGAGAAATGATGTGCATGCTACCGTCTCAGGATTTGCCTCTGTCTCAGGATACTTTGAATACTGATTTGTTTTTACTCAGGATTCAGATGGTAACTCCTAAGTTTGTGAGGCTTTATTTATTTATTTATGATTATTATCATTTATTTCTTTGGAATGATTTAAGAAAAGAATGGCTTATAAGAGTCAATTGGTCATGAACTACACTGGTTGTGCTGTCTTTTTGATTCACCAAAAACAACCGGTTTAAGAGAGTCAGTTTGTTTGTGATCCATACTGCAGTTATCTTATCTGGACAATGTTATTGCGTGCAGCCCATGAGGACAACGAGGACAAGACACAATTTCTTGTCATTATTTTGTGGAGCACATCCTTTTAATATTTTAATAGATTCGATTCGGACTAAAACTAGAACTTGTGAAAGTTTGTGAAAACTTGTGGCTGTATTCAGAGTGCAAGAAACACTTATAGATTAAAAGCAACAACAAAAGCTGTCACATGGTGCATATTTTCCTCACACCTTGAATGCACGCAAGTGTACACATTTTAATTATTATTATTTAAAAGAAAACCTTTAGCCTGCATTTTCAATATGAAAACTATTTATAATTCATAAATATCATTAGGTTCTGGGAAATCACACTATGTGACATGTATATAGATAGATAGATAGATAGATAGATAGATAATGATATCAGGACAGTTGTATCACATTTTAACTAAAATCAAAGTGAAAAAATGCTCATCGTATGTAGGGCTGCACGATAAATCGAAATGGAATCGAGATCGAGATTCAACAGAAGCTGTGATTGTCATGCGTATCTTTCAGTGAAGCACGGTTCTGTGATCAGCAGTTTACGAAATTAATAGAACAAAATATTGCCCCACAACAAATGTTAGAAGCATCAAGATTTGGATGCATTAACTAGACCTTTTATATTAATCTTAGTAAAGAAAAAAAGAAAGAAAGTGAAAAAATAGATACTGAACCCCTTATATTGAATACTTGTCCTTTTTAAACTGTTTTTTTACAATTTGATATTCTATTCTAGATTTGATGAGAATCAAAGAAGAAAGTCAAGAACTGAATGAAGTGGAGGAGAAACATCAGTATCAGAAACCTAATCACTTCACAACTGGAGTAAATGGTTTGAACATCTTAAAAATTGAAAAGAATTTCTCAGAAACAAGAACGGAAGCAAAAAAATCGTTCACCTGCCTTCAGTGTGGAAAGCATTTCACCACTAAAGGAAACCTTAATGTGCACCTCAAAATTCACACTGGAGAGAAGCCTTTCACTTGCTGTCAGTGTGGGAAGAATTTTGCCACTAAAGGAAATCTTAATGTACACATTAGAATTCACACTGGAGAAAAGCCTTTCACCTGCCTTCAGTGTGGGAAGAGTTTCCCATTTAAAGGAAGGCTTAATACACACATAAGAATTCACACTGGAGAAAAGCCTTTCACCTGCCCTCATTGTGGAAAAAGTTACCCGTGTAAAACATACCTTAACAGGCACATGAAAATTCATGAAGCCCAGAACCCTTTCAACTGTGCTCAATGTGGAAAAAGTTTCACAATGAAAGAAGGCTTGAAACGTCACATGAGAATTCACGCAGGAGACAAATCTTTCATGTGTCCTCATTGTGGGAAGAGTTTTATGCATAAGAGAAACCTTGACTCGCACATAAAGATTCACAATGGAGATCGATCTTCACCATGCGTTGAGAAAGGAAAGAGTTTTGTTAAGGATAACACAAAAGTAAATATTGAAAGGAAATCATTCACATGCTCTCAGTGTGGCAGGAGTTTCACAGATAAAGAAACCTATAATGCACACTTGAGAATTCATATTGGAGAAGAGCTTTTCAGATGCAGCCATTGTGGGAAGAGTTTCCCATGTGAAGAATATCTCAACAGACACATGAAAGTCCACACTGGAGAACAGCCTTTCACCTGCTCTCAGTGTGAAAGTTGTTTCACAGACAAAAGAAGCCTTAAGAAACACATGAGAACTCACAATGGAGAAAAACCATTCACGTGTTCTCAGTGTGGGAAGAGTTTTACACGTAAAGAAACCTTTAATGCGCATGTAAGAGTTCATAAAGGAGAAAAGCCTTTCAGATGCCTTCAGTGCGGAAAGAGTTACCCATATGACCGATGTCTTAAGAGGCACATTAAAACTCACGCTGAGGAGAAGCCTTTCACCTGTTCTCAGTGTGGAAGAAAATTCACAGAGAAAGGAAGCCTTAAGATTCACATGACGATCCACACTGGAGAGAAACCTTTCGGATGCTCGCAATGTGGGAAGAGATTTAGACGTAAAGGAGGACTTAATGAGCATACGAGAATTCACACTGGAGAAAAGCCGTACACATGCCTCCAGTGCGGAAAGAGTTTCGCTGTTAAAGGAGGGTATAATTTGCACATGAGAACTCACACTGGAGAAAAGCCCTTCGCTTGTCATCTGTGTGGGAAGAGTTTCATACTAAAAGCAATACTTCATATGCATATGCGAGTTCACACTGGAGAGAGGCCTTTCGTGTGCGTTCACTGTGGGAAAAGATTCAGACGGAAAGTAAACCTTAATCTGCACACCAGACTTCACACTGGGGAGAGGCCTTTCATGTGCCAGCATTGTGGGAATACTTTCACGTGGGCAAGAAGTCTCAAACAACACGTATCGCGCTTTTGTAAGTTAATTCAGCGCTGATCATTATGGTACACATTTTTAATTGAGCAGCAGCCCTTAAAACACACTTGAAAAATCCATGCAAATGAGAAGCCTGTCCTTTAGGGAAAGTGTTTTAAAGAGAACAAGGTAAAACATTGATTTGAGTGCTCATGTCTGCTTGGAGAGTAAAAAGGCATCAAGGAACAGTGACTTGGGATGTCACCAAAGAATCCTTACTGGAGAAAGTCCAAGTGTTCGTATTGTGGAATGATTTGAATCCATTCAGGATTAAATGTAAATGTTCACTAGAGAAGATGTACAACTTCATAGTTAGTTTGCAATATAAATGTTATGTCATTGATGTGAAAGTGTATGATAAGTGCCCTTTTTGTATTTGTAAATAATGATCAAGATGTATACACAGCGTATTATGAAAATGTTATGTTTACTTGATGGTTACACCACATGACATTTTAGTCGTTAAATGTAAACTTTTGTTGAAAGTGGTTAAACCATCCCTAAAACCACATGAAATTAAAGGGATAGTTCACCCAAAAATGAATATTACCCCATGATTTACTCACCCTCAACCTATCCTAGGTGTATAAAGTGGTGTGAAAAAGTGTTGGCCCCCCTTCTTTCAGACGAATACAATCGGAGTTATATAAAAGAAAATGTCCTGGCTTATCCAAGCTTTATAATGGCTGTTGAGATTTTGAAATCCAATAAAGTGCATCCATCCATGCCTCTGGGTGGTTCACATGCTTAAATGTGATGTAAACTTTCTGGTTTGTGAATGTTTATACCTCTGGATTGGGCATCTATATTTCTGCATTTCAGTCATATAAGTAAAAACAGATTTTCTGAAACAATTTTTCCTTTCTCTTTGGAGTGTTACAAGCACTTGGTGCATAAAGAAGATCTGTAAAGTTGCAAAGACTAA
>NW_015536479.1:558845-561746 GCF_001515605.1 Sinocyclocheilus anshuiensis
TACCATGCCGTCAAAACCCGGGGACGAAGTGGAGTCCAGCCCGGGGTTGTCACATGTGATTGCCGCAAGCCCGCCAGACGCTCCTTCGTCGAATCCGCCGGCCGCGCTGTTCTCAAGCCCGCCCGCCTCTGCTCACTCGAGCCGGCCTCCGCTCACTCTAGGCGGCTGTTGTGACTCACAGACTGTAAGTCCGTTTTTTTATATTTAAAGAATTTGCCACTGATGATTCAAATGCGAGTTTTTTGGGCAGTGTAGAGTAGCGCTTGTTGTTTGTCATTTCTCCGATCACAAATGCAGACATCGTTTTATGTTTACGCGGCGCAATGCAACACAACCCGTAAAAAGACCGTATAAGTCATTATAATCCGTAATTATGTCCCCACTGGATGCAACAAATGCCTCGTTTATAATGGTATTCGGCCAATCACAACGCACTGGATAGCTGGCCAATCAGAGCACACCTCGCTTTTCAGACCGATGAGCTTTGTAAAAATCAATGCGTTTCAGAAAGGCGGGGCATAGAGGAGAAACAATAATGTACAGTATGTGCAAAATAATGTGTTTTTTTAACTTTAAACCGCATAAACACATTTCATTACACCAAATACACAAAATAATGTTCTTTTTAGCAGCATCATATGACCCCTTTAAAAAGTCTTAGGGTGTTTTCACACCTGTCTTGTTTGGTTCGATTGAATCAAACTCAAGTTCGTTTCCCCCTTTGGTGCGGATCTTTTGGGCAGGTGTGAATACAGCAATCGCACTCGGGTGCGCACCAAACAACCATACCGAGACCCAGCTGAAGAGGTGGTCTCGGTCCGCTTCCAAATGAACTCTGGTACGGTTGAATGGATGAACCAATGAATGGATGACCTTAATTAAGTACACGTGTGGTTTTGTTTACAGTTCCGGGCAGTGTGAAAGCGAACCACACCAAACAAAAAAAATCAACATTGTATTTGGTCAGACCAAATCAAGTGAACTAGCGGACTTTCCTGGTCTGAATACACCCTTAAATTTAGTTGAATCTTAAAAGGTCTTAAACTTTATAAGAAACTCTTAATTATGATTTCAAGTGGTCTTAAATTTGGGGATGGAAAGACAAGAATTGCAAAGGCTATGATTTTATTGAATAAATATGAGCGCTGCACATTTCAAAGTCAGGTGCTGTGCTGCTTTGTGTACTGCGATTACCGGGAAAACAGCTGTATTTCTGCCGTTCTTAAAGGGCCATCTGCTGGCAGAGAATGAATTTGCATTTTCAATAAGCGCTTCTGCTGTTTTTGTTTAGATCAAAGTGAACATCAACTAATATTTTTAGCAGCAAACATGCAGTTGTGAACCTGTCTTACATATGATTTTAAAAATCCTGCAGATACCCTGTAAAAGGTGCTTCGATTTAGGTCAGAGCACGGTTTGGTATTATTATTAATTGTCATGGGCAGTCATCAACAATTAAACAAAATAGAATTAATTTCCAAATGGGTAAATGAGTAGCCAACATACATACACAAGTTCTTATACAAATAAATTGCATTATAAACAAAGAAGGAAAAACAGTTTAAAAATAACAAGACAAAAACACGTTCATATTCAAACTTGTCTTGTATTTTACTGTGACGATTTGAGAAGTAAATATTTCAAATAAAACAAATGATGGAAGCATAGACTAGGGGTTTAGCCATTGTTTGTGTATTATTTAAATTTACCAAAATAAAGACATCGACGACATAGATTATCTATCTGCCGTGTTACTATAATAACAAATAATTGTTTTGATCCTAAAGAACAAACATTGACATTTTGTGTCTTTATGTGAAGTAAGAATATCCATCTAATTTTGAATGAAACTCATCTTTATATACTTTAAAATATGTACAACATTTTAAGCAGCATAAAACATACTTTTAGTGTATAAGTATGCAAGTTGGGATTCAGAAAAATGAATGTCGGCAGTATTTTTATTCTGAACATAAAGACACACTTCGAAATGAGCAGAAATGTGTGTGACGTACTGTTGAAATTGCATTTATTAGAGGAGAGTGAAAATGTCAGCTATCCAGACCAGAAGCATGCGGAATGAAAAATGAAGATACGAAGGAACAAAGAGGTTGGTAGATTCTCAATTCTTCATTAATGGTTCCTGATGATTATAAATATTAATAACAGAGTTTCAGGGAACTTTCATGACTGATTAGAGAGAAAATAGTTTAATTTTAAGTTAGATTTAGTTAGTTACTTTACCAAACATACCTGGGTCAAGTAAGAGCATTTCATGAAAAGAACATATCTAACAAGGTTATAAAAATCTTCATATAGTTATGAAAACATTTTCAAGAAAAATGTGGTGTTAATAGCAAGTTAATAACATTTTGCACCTTGAATACATACTCAGTAATATCATTGGCCCATTTATTGATCTCTGTAGCGTCTGGACCAATCAAAAACACAATTTTTCATTTGATTTAACAAATCAGTTATTCATTAGATTAACAAGTCGTCACAGACCCCTCACCCAATAGACTGGGCGCCAGGATGTCTGCGAATGACCACAGGCCACTGGTTACCATGGCAACCCCGACACGTTTGCTAAGACCAGAGCCATTTACGACCTGATGGAATGTGAGTAGGGAAAATCACTGCATGTTCCATAGCAAGAGGCACAATGCACAGTAGAAATGGACTTTTCTACTAATTAATCCATAGGAAAACCTTTCTTTGAATGAACACACATAGCCTTCAGGTCATCGTGTATGTTGTCTTTGAGATTTTATACTGTTTTATGCAGGCTTGTGATGGAAACACTCATTCCTGTCATCCTACATATATGTAACCCTACCATGTTTAGTATCTATGAATTAGTATTCTGATGATCTAAACGAGAGTGTATATTACATGTTG
>NW_015536479.1:562273-600117 GCF_001515605.1 Sinocyclocheilus anshuiensis
TACCACCCGTGTGTGTGTGTGTGTGTGTGTGTGTATGTGTACGTTAGACCAGTTTAAGTGTTTATGTGTATATTAGACCAGTTTAAGTGTTTATGTAGTATGTTAGACTAGTTTAAGTTTTTATGTAGTTAATAAAGTCTTACTTGTATCACACCTGACGTTGTTCATTGTTTGCTCATAACTGGAGTCACTTAATCATGCAGATTTATGCTACAAGCTCTTTGTAGAATTGTACAGTAAGAAAGTTATTTCCCTTAACCAGGAAATTAACGTTCTTAGAATTGACAGACAGTTGACCCTGAGAGGTCAAGTAAATATCTACAGCGGATCTAAATATTTATAATTAATTATAACTAGTTATGATTAATTATTCATATTTCCCCATGAGCTGATTCGTTACATCTCATAGCAATGTACCTCATCCAGTTTGCCAGATTTGAAGGGATGTAATGTTAATACAAAATGTAATGTAATGTAATGTAACTTAATACAAAAAAATACATTTAAAATTCTCATAGCTTTGAATTGCAATTAAGATGAGCAACACAAATTTTATGATCATAACAGTAGTATATATACATAGATAGGCCTAATAGCTAATTTAATTTATTTTCATTTCATATTTTCCCCTCTTTTAATGACATTTACAGATTGATGTTTAATTTCAGATCTTACGGAACTTCAAGAATGGAATGAAGAGGATGAGAAACGGCATTATCAGAAATCCCATTATTTCACATTATTTCACAGACCGGAGAAAATGTTTTGAGCTGCTTACAAACAATAGAAGCCAACAAATCTTTCATGTGCCCTCGGTGAGGAATGAGTTTCACCAGTAAAGGAAATCTTAATGGGAAGAGTTTCCCATTTAAAGGAAGACTTAATGTGCACATGAGAAATCAAAGCTTTTCACCTGTCTGTTTCTGGTGTCGTCATTGTGAGGAGAGTTTCATACATGAAGCGAGACATGAGAATCCACACTGGTGAAAACCCTTACTCATGCCAGAAGTGTGAGAAGAATTTCACACGGGCAAGTCTAAAAAATCATCTGTGCGTTCACTTTACATTGACCTGTGACCAGAAGGCCACAAACCTCACTTCAGCATCAGCCCTAAAAACGCACAGGAATGTTCTTTAAAATGAGCCTTACTTATCTTATCTTTGGGAAAAGAGTCTTAAAAACACAAGGAACGTGCTAATGTCTGCTTGGAGTGTGGAAAGGCCTTTTCTGGTACCAGTGACTTGGAACAGCACCAAAGAATCCATACTGGAGAAAGACCTTTTAAAGTGCTCATATTGTGGAAAGTGTTTCACACAGTCAGGGAGCCTGACATGAGAGGCTGCATACAGTACAGAAGCCCTTCCACTGCACATCATGTCAGAAGAGTTATAATCAGTCATATACTCTTAAGATTCATAGAAGAAAGTATTGCTCGGATTTGTCTCGGCGAGAAAATTGCATGTAGTTTGCTAGTATGTATATTAGATTTCAGAAGTTTTATAACAGAAACTAACCTTGCCTTGTCATAAAAAGGTCAAATTATCAGATATTTACAGAGATGTATTGACTTTGACACACAGTCTTTTTCTAAACAAGTATAATAAAATATTATGCCAAACCTTTTTTTAATCTCATTCTTTTATGGAGGCTTGTCTTTATTATGATTTCAGGACAGTGTTTTTTAACCCCTTCCCCCCTTAAAATATTGAATGAACCAGTTGTTCTGATCATAAATGTTATACATATCTATGGTTCTGATTACCAGAATCTGCTATTTAAAATGTGTAATTAAAACATCTCCAAGTCAAAACGTTTAAAAAGTACATTTCTCTTTTAAGGCAGGGTAGGTGATTTGGTTCAAAAACATTTTTTATTAAGCTGGTTGAAAGTCTCTTCACATCCCAATGGCAATCACTAAGTTAAGTGGTCTAAATTAATTTATATCATATTTATGTCGTGTGTGGAAGGCGTGGGACCATAAAATGTTCGTCCAATCAAAATGTTTGGTCCGAACATTACAATAGGCTGTCCTGTCTGTCCGTCAAAATATGTATTTGCATACCTCTGTGCACCCTGTTTGCGCAGACATGATGCGTCATCAGTGCGTTCCAGCAAGAATGAAAAGAGCTATTATTGTAATATTATGTGCTTTGCACTGTAATGTTTTGTCACCGGTGAATGAGGCATGAGGTAATCTGACAGCGTTGCATTCAAATCTCCACCAACGCCATCTCTCATCGTGTCGCAGGTTAGTCCATGATCTGTCTGTGCGTGTTTATGTGTTTTGGAGGAGCCGTGGCTTTGCAGAGTGATTACGCAGAGAGGATGGGGATATTGCTTTCAAAGCTAACTTGATACTACTAGCCTTTCTGAAATCGCCTACCCTACCTTTAAGCTGAAGTTTGTGTTTGTGAAGTTTTTTGTTTTTTTTTGTCAAAATACATTCTCTTAACACAGACTACTGTAAGTATGCTATTTATGGGTCCACCAATAATGTAAATATTGAGCCTCCCAAGCACCATCTAAACATAGTCCGCACAGATCCATTAATCATTCCAACTCAACCAATAGTGAGGGTTTTGGGGCGTGGCTACTGTAGAAGGCTGAGGCACAGGGTTGTTTAGCCAGTGTGGGAAGACGGCTGTGACCTTTACATTTACATTTACATTTAGTCATTTAGCAGACGCTTTTATAAATTTACATGGGAAAAGAAATTCAGATTTGGTTACAGAAGAAAATTAAAAAACTTGCCAAAATATGCAGAGACAGGGGTAAACAATGCCAGTGCTTTTTGAAGACAGGCATGTGATGGAATGTTTGAGTTTCAGTCACTTCTTCTTGACAGGTAAGCTAAATTCAAGGTTTTGCCACACCTTAGTTCTTTTTTGTCAAACCCCAGAAAAAAATATGTTTTATATACCTCATAGAATGTGGTAAAGTATTCTATGTGGTAACCACAACATACCTTACCACATAGAATGTGAATATTTCCACAAAGTCAAAATATTTTTTTAACATGCCACACATTGCCATGAACATGGTGCTAGGAGTGGACTGCCTGCCAAGGTTGTGTAGGTTACCATTTAGATTAAATTTGTTTCCTTTCATGTCATGACGATTAAGTATGCAACAGTTCTGGTCAACTCCTGATAGCCACTTCATAGTCTATGGTCATTCTCAAAGGAAATCACTTTCGTTTGATAATGGAAACCCTGATATCACATTATTTTCACATTACTTTCTGTGTAGAGCCAAAGTTCTGTCACACAGCTGAAATGCTGTCAGTATGAAAGCACAATGCACACCTGCTGAAGTTTTATATTACATTGCATGACCTTTAGTGAAGAATGAGCTGTTATTCTTTGTAAAGGTTAGTGGGAACGTTATACCAATTATTTTTGTTGTTTTGGGGGGTTTTTTTGTCTTTATGCTCATGGGACAGCTGAGTGGAGACAAGACGGTTCTTACGTGGCCTCAGCATGTACAAAGTCCACTAAGCCACAGTTCTGACAAAGTTGTACTTAACAAAACAAATGTAGCGATATTAGTTATAAAACTAAGTTATTCTTACTGGTTTATTGTCATTAGTGTTCTGTCTGTGCTTGTGCAAAATCTCAGTGTTTAAATGTGATTTGATTCGATTCAGATGGATTGAGATCTGGACTTTGACTTGGCAAATTCCTTCTTTGGTTTCTTTGTGAATTTGCTTTCATGCTTTGGGTCATTATCATCACTTGTATGGACACAACATTTTGAAATGTCATGGCTTTTTTTTTTTCATCTGTAACAATGTGTGATATTATGAGAATTGATCTGTTTGAATTATAAATAGGTCTATATAAATTCCAAACTGTAGCATGGTTGAAATAATGTAACGCTTTGGTTTAGTAACAAATTAAAGGAACAGTTCACCCAAAAATGTAAATTTGCTGAAAATGTTGTAGATGAGTTTGTTTCTTTGGAGAAGTTTAATCATTGCATCACTTGCTGACCAATGAATCCTCTGCAGTGAATGGGTGCCGTCAGAATGAGGAGTGGTGTGGATTACTTGTGGATTATTGGGATGTTTTTATCAGCTGTTTGGACTCTCATTCTGACGGCACCCATTCACTGCAGAGGGTGCATTGGTGAACAAGTAATGTAATGCTATATTTCTCTAAATCTGTTCTCATGAACAAACAAACGCATCTATATCTTGGATGGCCTGCGAACGATCATATTTTTAACAATTTCAACTATTCGTTTAATGTTAGAACTACATATTTGGTCATGATTTAAAAATAGGAAAATGGACAGTCTACATTTCTTGACCATTAATCTGTTTATTTGGTGGATTATAGGTATAAGAATGTGTATGCAGCCAGTTATACAGACAGAGAACATATGGAGACAAACACGTGAAGTATGTTTTTCCTGGCCTTGTTTGTGAAAGGATGTGGAAAAAATAGCATGTGTGTGATATATCGCCTGTATAAATGAAGCCTTGGCATTGTGTTTTGAGTCAGATGTGTTCGAGCTCAAAACTTGTGAATCTCTGTGAGAGAATGAGATGAAGCTACCATTAGTGAAGTGAAGATGAGCACAAGTGATTACACAGAGAATGAGATGGGGAAACAATAAGATGAGTGCTTGCACAGTAATATTAGTATAACTCAAGTATAATGTTTATGTGATTATTATAAAAAATAATCTTAGTTGCGTATGTTTCAGTGCTCTGAATTTGAGCCTCGACAGCTCGATACAGCAAGTGTTGTTATATCAAACTGCTTCACAACAACTCATAAGACCTTTAAAATTACTATATTCCCTCTTATTTCTTCATGCAGACAAACATTTCATGAAACCTCATAATCATAAGATTAAACAACAATAGCAAAATACAAATTCCAAAAATTAATAAATGATAAATTATATAAATGATTATGAATGATTATAAATAACAATAAAACAAAAATGTAAATAATGAAGGAAATAAAAACATAAATGAATGGTTGCTCTCTTAAAGCTACAAACTTAAAATGAATTGAGCTGAAAAATGACAGAGAATACCTTCTGTAGAGGTGCTTTATAGCTGAATCCAGTCCATTTCATAATTGATTATAACACTGTTATTGAACTGAAATGAATAAATACTGAACTGACTTGAGCTGAATAATGATGTAAGGGAAACAAGTCAATTTAGTTCAAAGGGAATCATTTAAGATTTTAAAGGGAATTTGGACAGAATCACTGTTTTACGGCTGATCAAAATCTTAGATTGTCTGATTTGGTCTGATATCCTACAATGATAATGTAGCATTAAATGTGGAAAAATGGAAGGGTTGCATCCTTTCTGAATGCATTAACAGGAAGACAAAAAAAAAACATTATGTCCTTTGAGGATGTTCCCAAAACAAGGTTTTATCAGATTCAACTGGAGACCATTTTTGTGGGGTTTATTTTTGAATTTCTTCTGCAGTTTAGTCAAAGTACAGATTGTTATAGATTACTAACAGCAAGTGAACAAAACCTCACGCTCACATACAAGGAAATAAATAAACCCAAAATAGAAATTTCCATGGCGACACAGAGTTTGGTTTAATGAACTGTCACTAATAGCTTCCTGTATGACTAACACCAATTTGTATGTACAATTCCCTTCCCATCCTCTCACATCCCTTACACATTACAGGAGGTGTCACATCTCTCGAGCTACTACAAAACCACTAGTGTGGACAAACTGTGAGCTTTTAAGTGCACTTGTGAAAGTGACAACCGACAAACACTCTTCTGGCAGTGAAGCACCAGCACACGTCCTACTTCAATGATGATATGAACTGTCCGTTAAGGTCAAGAGCTTTGTTCTGCTCTCATGCCTGGCCGAGTGAAAGAGACGCATCCTTGAGAGTGGTGTGTGTGTGTGTGTGTGTGTGTGTGTGTGTGTGTGTGCTTTGTCTTTATTTACCACACAGTAATATGCATGAGCACTTATAAGACACTCAAGGCCTTGTATTACAGCTTCAACTGGTGAAATCATTGCAATGCATGACTTAACTAGTTTTATGATAAAAGGCTCCATTTTTCATTAAATATTTACATTTACCATACTTGGAATAATATAAAAAAATAAGAAAATGTATTGGCCATGTATTGTCTGAAACATAAGTTATGTAAGCATAAGGTCGATTCACAGGCATGCTAACATTCAGTAAAGTAGAACTCTTATTTTATCAAGCTTTAAAACATGTTCTTATTTAAAGCCTACACAGAAAGAAAGGAATAAGCTGTATTGGATCTCTCTTACAGTGTAGCTGCATAAACACACTTGCAATCAGATTTGAGCAGCAGCAGCAGCAGCATGGACAGATCCTGCAGTAATTGATGGCAGAGCTTTTCTTTCACTCTCTCACCGCAGTCAATAGCACTCATTGAGCGGCCTGAAATATAGACATCTCCCCCGGTCAAATCATAATTACTCTGCTGATTATGGAAATCCTTCATAACAAATCTATAACGGCTTCCTGACATGTTTTGTTTCCTCGTTGTTACTGTTCAATCATTCATAACTCCTGGAGTCTGCCACTGAATCCTTATTAATCTAAGCTGTGTAAATTCAGAGTGTTGATATCTACCATATTTTCCACAAAATAAATCGCACATGGCTATAAGTCGCAGTGGGTCAAAATTGCATTGTTGAGGGGGAAAAACACATAAATATGTTGCATTGGTGTATAAGCCACATTTTATGTAGTACTGTAAAATACACCGGTACATATATACGTGTATATATAGGTTGTATATATGAAGAGTTTGGTTCTGAAACACGATAAACGCCATTTTTTTATTTTTTTAAATCAGTTTCCGCCAAAATCAGTATTGTATCTGGTCGGTATTGAAAAGTCAATTTTTAATTTTACGCAAAACGCGATATCCGCCGAGTTATTCTGTCATGTTTTCTCCCTTTTTTTCCAAACCGCGACAAACGCCAGTCTCCCTTTTCTGCAGAATGCGATATATCCGCTCAACCAATCACAGCGCACCATTCCACACACTCTAGACAGTAATGGCGGTGCTTTGAATACACCCAGCATCCTAGTTTTTCTCATCTACTTTGTGATCAGCAAACAAACTTAGGGCTGCACGATAAATCGCATGTGATTGTCCTGCGCATCTCGTCAGTAAAGCGTTCTGTGATTAATAGTAAATCTCCATCACGTGCTTTCAGATGGAGCGCCATTTAATACACAGCCGTAGATCACTGCAATATCGAACTTTTATATTTATTCAATGGATTTATTGCATTTTAGAACAAAAAAAAGCGTGTTATGGATTTATTGCATTTTGGGGAAAAAATAATACAATTTTATAATAAATCTTTGAAAATCAAAATCTGGATTTGAATTTTTTATGTTATTATAACCTAAAGATGCTATGTGAAAGTTTGAAACAGAAAATAGTGGTTTTCATCTTGCCACTTTCTTGGTAAAGAAAACACATTTTTACTCAAATTAATCAAAATGGATTTATAGCGTTTTGGAACCAAACTCTTCATATATATATATATATAGGTTGTGGAGTGAGGGGAACTGAAATACATGTTTATAGTGCTCTATAACATTTGTGAATGTTTTTTTTTGTGTGTGTGTATTTTATAGTACTTCTGAATGAAATAATAAAATGTGACTTGTACACCAATGCAACATATTTGTGTGTTTTTGCAATTTTGACCCATTGCGACTTATAGCCATGTGCGATTTTATATATACCTGGAAATGAGTTACCATTTTAGTGCTTCTGGTTCCATCGTCCTAAAGTCAATAAATTTTTTTTACTAGGTTTTTTGGTTAAATGTCTGAAATAAGGTCTGTGTTTAACACAGGCCCAAAATATTTTCATCTTTTAAAATATCCCCTTTTGTTTTTTTTTTTTTTTTTTTTTTTTTTTTTTTTTTTTTTGAGCATTTACTTAAAAAGTGGTTGCTAATAAATGGCTAAATGGGACTGCAAAGATGTTAGGCATTAAACGTCATTTCAAAAAGGTAAACTTATCTACTCACTCGTCGCTTTCACAGTCTCATTGTGTTTATAATCGCACTCTTGCAAACTGTTCTAACTCAAACATTCAGGGAAAAGGTTGTTTAGTTTTTTTTATGAAGAATGTGAAAGTCTAAGTCATGTGACCATGGTGTAGTTTGTTGATGGCCAATGTTTAGCTTTTTAGTTCTGCCGATTGTATTTAGACTTCATAAATGTTGTGTTCAATCGTTAAGCTTATCATGATGAACAAAACATGTAAGAATCATAATCTTTTGCTGGTCACGGAGCTTATTTTTGGCAATAATCCAAACACCACGGTAAAAATCATATTGTTATTTTGTCAAGGGAATCAGAGTGATGCAGCACTCTGTGTAAATCACAGCATATTTCAGATGATAAAAACACATGCCTTATATTCTGGAAAATAGTCAGACTTAGATTGACAAACAAGAAGCCAATCTTTAAAAAAAAAAAATAGACTTTGAAGACTATATTCCGGATACACCTGAGGTGAGCAAATTAGATGGAGTGTGAATACATAGAGTATTGCCAAAACCAGTATCTCACTTCACAAAATCTCTCTGTTTCAGACACATTAATCTTTGATTAAAATATCCAAATGCTCGGCAAGTGTGTGTGTGGGGAGAAAAACATGTTCCAATTTGCCTCCCTTTTACTAATCATGCAAATGAGAGTGACTAATATGCACTAATACATTCTTAATGACTTAATGAATAATGCATTGGAAAGACCATGAATTGTAAAATTTTAATAGAACAACAATTTACTTGTTAATATGTGATTATCAAACTTGTGCACATTTTCAAACTCCCTAAACGAGACTAAAATAGAGCAAAAGGTTTGACAAGCAGTGACATGTATAAGCCACTTCTTTAAGAGTTTAAACACTGGCAAATTATGAAACTCTAAATGTAGTTAGCTACTTTTTATTAGCAGCTAGATAGTTAACCTTTTTGGAAAGATCATAAATTGTTTTTTAGATAGCTTAGCTTGAAAATTGAAAGGCTCAGATCTGCATTCATTAGAGAATGACGCCAGCAACAACAAGGTTATGGGTTTGATTCCCAGGGATTGCATGAACTGATAAAAAATAGTGTACCTTGAATGCGATGTAAGTCACATTGGATAAAAGTGTTTGCCAAATGCCCAAATATAAATCTGAATCTAAAAACAGATGCAAAAGAGTAATGCTTCAGCCATGAGAGGTGGCTATTACGCTTGTTCAACAGATGTTTAGTCAGAGGACAGTTGTGAGTGTTGAGTTTGCTCTGCTGGAGTTTGAGTCCGAGCCATGTTTGTGTGAGCCGAGAAGGTCGTGACTCCAGTATCACACTGTGTCTGTCTGCGGAAAGGCTGTTAGTCAGAGGAGCTGTCGAGCGAGTGAGTGTATGTGTGAGAGTGCTTCAACACAGCAGCTCACCTTGATGGACACACATTATCAAATGTCTTCCCGTCAGCTCACAGTGTGGTGGAAGAGCAGGGATAGACAGACACAGAGAACATAATGCCAACAGGCAAGACATGCAACGAGAAAAAGATAAAAGTCTTTATCTTCAAAGATAAAAAGATGAGGCTCTCTCAAAGTCGAAAATGCGGTTTGGACCATCTCTCAGCCATGTCAACATACAGCATCATCCGTGAATCCTAGAGCCATGAAGATGAAACACACAAGTCAAAAACAGTAATGACAAACTGCTGAGCAGAAAGAAAGAAACTTGTTTCACACTTCTTTTAAAGAGGTCACATACTAACAAATCACATGGTGGCAGATTCACAAAACAATCTGAGCTGAAACGTGCCTCAAAAACTGCACAAGACTCATCTCTACCTACTTTTCCTGTCTGGGATGGCAAGTTTCTAGACACTAAATATGCATGACCGGTGTGTAAATATTACACCATGTCCTAACCAGATGCAATGCGATTAGATTCCAGCGACAAGCAATTTGTCTGTCCACACCAGACGTGACAAGGCTACATGACGCGACAAAATCAATCAACAAAACGGATAAGTACATAATCGAATTCATAAATATGTTACCATTTTAACATTGTTAAAAACACATACTGAATGACTGATAAAATCTTTATGGAATGCACTTGTTTGTTCACAGTGAGTTTGATTTTAACATACATTTGTTTTTGTTTTGTTTTTTAAATAAAAGTATACGAAAAGTAAGTTATCCATTGTCGCTTTTAGTATGGCTATAAAGTCATGCAAAGTGATATTCAAACTCATAATCAGTACATGAGATCATCATTGTCGTAGTGTGTATTCTGTTGTTCCAGCCACAAATTCACAGAAATAGAAACAGTTCCTTAAAGGGGCGGTTCATTGCGATTTCACTTTTTTAACGTTAGTTAGCGTGTAATGTTTCTGTTTGTCTTTTAAAATTCTGGCAGTTTAATGCCTACAGAAACGGCTGGTAGGGACAACAACAAGTTACTTCCGGGTAAACCCCGCCCTCGGGAAAAGCCAGCAAAGGGGGCGAGGCCATGCTGCACTGCTTTAGAGAAGAGGAAGAGAAAATGGAGAACATGCCGCTGAGGAAAGGGCCAGGACGCTTAGACGTGCACTAGAGGCAGTTTAGCCAATCACAACACACTGGGCTAGCTAACCAATCAGAGCCCATTGCCTATTTCTGAGGGAGGGGCTTCATAAAAGAAGGAAATTGATCAGCGCGTTTCTCAGAGAAGGGACAGAGCGGTGTGGAATAAAGGTAAATTATGTGAAAAATAATGTGTTTTTTAAAAAAACGAAGCATTAACACATGTTAGACTGCACCCCATAAACACAATCAAGCCTAGAAAACAACCACTGAACCACCCCTTTAAAATTGAATTATATGTCACTCGTTGTGTGTCGCTGTTGTGGCTGGTTAGGAAAAAAAATTACTTGGAAAATATACCTTGTATTGTGTGTCGCATCTAGTTATAGTGTCACATGTTATTATTATTATTATTATTTATTTTATGACATCAAAAATTATGGATAACAAATGTGTTGGGGTTTTTGTTGTTGTTTTCGGAAGATTTTTTTTTTTTTAGGAACTCTGAAAGTTACAGTATGTTTTCATAGTACAGAAAACTTTTATCTCAAAAGATCAAGTACAGTATGATTCATCCAGTGAATTAGAATGCAGTTCATGGAGTGACTTCACCCTGTGAATATATATTATTTTATTTTCTACTTGCAGTAGGAAGTGGGCTATATGTTAATGCATGCACAGCTTCAGTGAAGAACAGAATTACATAAACAGGCTGTTCGGCCTCCGCTTTCATATTGTATTAGTCATTTATGTGTAGGAGAACACAAAAAAAATGTTCTGTTACACAATCACCATGGAAAACAATCCATTTTCGCAGTATGTGGGTTAAGGATTGCGTTTTCTGGTGAAGTTCACCAGACACTTATGTGATAACATAAAACATTTATTTTGTTGTAATGACTTTATTATTTTGTTTTATTTAGGCTTCTTCAGTTTGTAATGTCTACGCATTGATTTATTTATTGAACAATTACCCAAATAAGTACAACTTAAAATTTAGAAAATTATTCAGTTCTGTCACTTTTTCTGTAATGGTATCATATCTAAATGTTTGTGTTGCAGAAAGCAAACTGTGAAAGTTGCGTAATTAACTTTAAATTTCTAGCTTTTAATTATACTTGTTTGTTCCGAATCACCGGCATGAAGTGAAAACTCACCCTATCTATTTTCAGAATGAATATTATTGATCTTAATGTGAACTATTCATCTTTGCATATCTTTGTGTAATGTTTAAACAAAATGTCATAACTGGATCCTCCAGTGAAACACCAAATTTCTCTCGTGATTTAGTTAATTAAACTCCGCTCCTGAAAGCTCATCTGTCTCCACTTTCAAGTGCCACGCCCACATCTCAACATCCAATCAACAACCAACGCACAGAACCAAATCCCCGCCCTACCTTTTTTTATTTTTCGATAATCCATTACACTTGGCTGTATGTCACAATACAAAAGAAAGGTTCTGTCACTACTTCTGTTTCATCATGACTTTAAATGATTGAAATACAGCCTGCAAAATCCAAATAACTTATAATTCACAACAGACTTGCTTTTTCAGGGTTTCTGCAAGTCATAAAAAGGTCTTCAAATGTCTGAATTCGCAATTTTAACATGTCCTAAAATCGAAAAGTCTTAAATTCATGGCATTGCACTAAATGTTGCATGCTGCAAAAAAATTATATCGCCAGAGTATTTTTTTTTCAATACAAATATCTTAACATCCTTTAATCAAGATACATTTACTCAACATGCAAACTGAACATACAAAGTTCGAAACGAAATTAAGTGAGTTTGTGCTTAAAACAAGAACAAGTATGTCAGTGGAGAAAACTGTTCGAACAGTTCATTATGGTTTAATCCTCCATCGTGGCTTGAATGAAATACAATTAAAATGCTGAGGAGTTGTGAGGAGAGCTGTGTGTGGAGTTATATGTTTTAATCGGTTTAGAGGAAACATGAGTAAGAGCTCCTCAGGCTACAGGCCTTTACACATTAATCATGTACGAACCACTGCGACATAAATATCGGCTGGTGTGAGTTCCTGTGTGTGTGTGAGTGTGTGATCATCTTAAGCGTCAGCTCAATGGACTGATTTGGTTGACAATTAGCACATTACAGCTAACAGATGGCCACTATCAAAAAGTAATTAAATGGCGTACTTTTTATTAAAAGTGAACTGAAATGCAATGCTCACATCCTGATCGGAACAGTTTTTTTTTTGCTTCTATATTCGTACACTTATTTGTTAACTATTATAACATCAATTTCCTAAAGCACTGATGCCAGTTGTGAAGGTCATCAATCATGGTGTAGATGTGATGGGAGATAATGTGGTTCAGACTACATTTAGTTTCCTCCAATGGTCTGCTACACAATGTAACAAATGACTTTGCATCAATGACTGATGAAGGTCTGTTTGAGGCTGGGAATTCTAGTATAGACTCTTGAATGGTAGAGATTGATTGTTGCCAATGATCTACAACCTCTGGCAAAAGTGAGCCATTATTCAACTAAAACAAACAATATAGATGTATGGATAGTATCTAAACCGTAAACGTATTTACTGCAACAGATGACTTTCCAAAGTTATAAATAAAAAAAAGATTACTGGAGTATGTTTACAGGAAAATACTGTTTTAGTCTTTCTAGTTCAAAATTTCACATTTAATGCAATGCGTTATTTGCCTTTTTTTTTTCGAATTATTTGAGAATTTTGCTAGCGATTTCAAAGTGAAAATTGTTTCAAAGTTGGTTTAGAGTTTTTCAGTGTACTTGTATACACTCTAAAAAATGCTGGGTTAAATATAACCCAGCGCTGGGGTTTGTCCCTTTTTAACCCAGCACTGCGTTATATTTAACCCAGCATTTTTTAGAGTGTACATATTTAGAAATAATAATAATAATAATAATAAAATCTTTACAAACACTTGACCCAAAATAAACTGCCAAAAAAGGACCAAATTTTATTTTATTTTACCAGATTTGTAAATAATTAAACTAGGGTCAGATCAATCTGTCACCATCTCAAATCCAGCATCAGTTCAAATAATGTCTGGACATAAGAAATAATTTGTATTTTTATTCATAAAATCAATTCATCTAAAGTTTTTGTGATTATTAAACTGACTTTGTGTCTGGATGCAGGTTAAAGACCACAGTATGATCATCTAATTAATTGTAATGATACAATATTTAATGCAATCTAAATTAGCAGATGTAACTGTGAATAGAGCGGTTCATGTGATTCTTTTCTACAGGTCTATAGACCTGCTATGATACTTTCCCTCCAGGGACCACTTCAGTAAATATTGTCTGAAAAGAGGCTGTGATGAAGCCTACAGTATGATTTCTTTGAGGCTGAGATGGAAAGGAGGAGATGTTCACTTGTTATTTGGCGGTAGGTCGATAAAAATAGAAAGGAAATATATTCTCTTCTGTCACACTGCACTCCAGACTGCTACTGACAAGAAAAGAAAGGCTGTAATGGAAAGATGGTGTTCATTTGTTTTAAAAAGCCCTTCAGTCTCGTCTTTGAATATATGATAACATGTTACATTAAGTACACGTCATTTCAATACAAATCCATTTTAATGTGTTATATAAACATATTGCAATGAGGGGAAATTGTGGTTTTTGAAAAATTTACTTTATTTATTATGCACAATATTCAAAGTGTGGAGAGATACTTTTTGTGCACTTTTTCATCCAATGTTCAATCTTTTTTTCTTTTTTTAGTCTGTAATTAGAGACTTAATGACTCTCTCAAAATCTCTTAGTGTTTGATTCATCAAAGTGGTGGATGTATCCATAATCAGATCCTTCATCTGTTTTTTCATAATTATAACTCGTATATCAAATTTCGGTCATGGGACTGAAAACCTGTTACACACAAATTGCGCACATATAAATTTATTCTTGATTGCACTCTTAATTATTATAATTTTCTTTATCTCTATGATCTCTAGATGGAGGTGGAGGAAAGGAAACAGAATATCTGTATCTCTTTTTTTTTTATTATTCCCTGTGGGCAGCACTCAGTCTCTGTGCAGACCAGAGCAGCATGCAGCTCTTGAGAGATGTATGGATGAAGCTCATGGATGAGTTCTCAGTGTGCTGTTTATTGGAGCTTTTTGATACTGATGTCAAGTCAGTAAATCACACACATGCATGTGCACACATTGTGACTAGTTTTCATCTGTAGCTGTGAGGATGTGGCATTGCTGTTTTACAAGAGTGTTAGAAAGCCATACAGTAATTCCCTTACCTGCACAACAAAAACACAGCTCGTCATCATGCTGTCTTGTGTGTGCCGTACCATTGTTTTTGGTTGGTTTTGTCTTTGTCAGGGTTTGTTTTTTTCCTCTCTTCAGAGCTTTTCTGCTTTTTCTCCCATTGTCTCTGCTGGTAAAGTGCGAATAAGTGTTTTCAACTGTCTAGTTATCACTCTTCACATCAACAAACAACCCATATGTTACTAGCATATCTATAGACGCAGCAGCCAATGAGCATGAGGATTCTCTACAATGTTTAGGGAAACACTGTGATATACACAGAGCCGATCCTCCCTATATGCAAAATATGCAAGCTGCGTAGGGCCAAGATGCATAAAGATGATTTAATTTTAGTTTGTTTTTGAATTTGGCCAGCGGTTATGAAAACATGAATGATAATTTATTTTAATGCGGTGCGCTTTCGCTATTTCTACGTAAAAATCAGTCAAATCATGTAATGTGAATGTTGTACAGTCTTGCTTGCTCAAGACTAAAAAAAAACTAGTTGAAAGCATACCGAGCCGCAGAAGAGACACTGTTTCTCAAGCGCTTTCCGCAAACGCGATTTGAGAGGTATATATATATATATATATATAAACTGCCTTTTAAAAATAGCACAATATTATACTATATAATAAAGTAGTTTGCGTAAACTTGGAAAAACTGCATCTTCTGCAGCATGGAGTATTACATTTAATCTTTCCAAAGCTACAGCTGCATATGCAGCAGCCAGATAATTGCATATATTGGAAAACAGAGTTAAAAACATGATAAGCTCATGTTTGTCTGAGGAGAGAAAGTAATAGAAAAAGTGACAAGCTGGAGGTTTCATTTATTTAACTTTCAATCCGAGAACAGAAACATCAGCAACAAATTCCTCATGACTCTGCAAACAACTTCTCCTCTTTCAATTCGGCTCAGTATGCTCATATTAATGTTCCTGTTCCTCCTGCCTCACATCCGGCTGAGAGTGAAAAAAGAAAAGTAAAACGTTTGAAACATATGCACATGTGTGTCACTTTTGTTTCCTTAACACTGTTGTTAATGTATTAAACACATCATTCTTTTAATTATTGTAAGTGTGACTATATTACACAGTGATTTATTTCTGTTTGAAATCATTTATTTTAATTGTTATTTACTATACATTTCACACTTAAAATACTGAAGATCTGCAAGTGACTTGATAAAACACACTGAACCACCTCAGTAGAGGGCAGTGTAGCTTATAAAACACCATTGTGATATCGATGCTTAAAGTATACAAAGAACTGTGATGCTACCGCTAGCTAGAGAACTACTGAATGCACCTTTAAATACATGTTTTGTGTTAAAAAAAACTTTACATAGCACATAGCACACAAGGTCAGTGCTTTCATTCATCACTGAAATAGCTGCAATTTCTGAAAAACCTGTAGAGGTCACTCATTCAGTCAAACTGGGGGAGAAAAATCTTATGAATATTACACACAAAAATGACAAGAGCTTTTATAATCTATCAGGAAACACAATTAGCACTTCAGAGGAAGATCTAGTCACTGAGGCCATGTCCACACGTACATGGGTATTTTTATAAAGGGAGTTTTTCCTTCTTCCGTTTAAAAAAAAATCTCCGTCCACAAGAAAACGCAAACGCATGCTATGAAGCACTGTCAAGAGCATGCCAAACCAACAGGTGGTGATATAATCTCAACCGTAAAGCCATGTTGGCCAATCAGAAGCCTGAAAAAGTATCCAGTAGGTGGAGATAACAGCGCAGGCTCCGACGTCACAAGGCAAAAACTAACACTGCAACCGGAGTTTTTGAAAATCTTCACCCTGGCAGGCGTTTTCAAAAATGTTTGGTTTCAGTGACCTGGTGCTGCGTTTGCGTGTGGACGAACGGCCTAAACGCATAGAAAAAGTTTTTTTTTTCAAAAAAAAAGGTCATTTTAAAAATAACCGCGTTTGACAGCGTTTCGTAGTTCATGCTATTAAATGTTTGATAGATATGTACAGGGGTGTCAGTGACAGTTTGCATGACAGTCTTGATAGTCTAGTGGTGTAATTTTATACTATGCATGGCACCATGTTAAAATCCTGATGTAATATCATTTTTTTATAATGAACCAAGCAAAATCACACTTGAACACGACTGCCAATGAAAGCCTCCATTTTCATATGGAAAACAGCAACAACCCTCAAAAACTAGACATTCTGATGAAAAAAAAACTACTTTTTAAAGACACAAAGTGAAAAATTAGCAATGAAAAGGTGTGGAGACATTGATTTTTTTATGCCTATGCGTTTGTGTGAGTTTCACTTTCAGACACAAAATTTATAAGAGGAGAGTATTTAAATGAATCTCGCAAGGTGATTTACTCATGTCGGTTTACCTGTGTTTGCACCATTATTTAACGCCCCCCAAAAAGGTCTTAAAGACATTTTGCGCTTGATGCGGGTGCGATTGTTGCTCATTTGTGCTGCTTTTATATTGTGTTGGTCATTATGGAAATGATCTGGCTGCATCTGTTTTTTTTTGTTTGTTTTTTTTTGCACATTGTGAATAGATCATCTGCAAAAATTCCCACTCCCATCGGTGCTTTTACGGGATTGGGGTCTTGCGCTAATTTGTCCTAGTATCTATCTATCTATCTATCTATCTATCTATCTATCTATCTATCTATCTATATCATTAAATGCTATAACTCTTGGGATGTCAAATTAATGATAAATTATTATTTTATACAATTTTGGATGTATTCCCCCAACCACCCACACACAAAAACGTATTGGTTCTGCACGAATCACATAGGCTAAGTATCATATTTTGCCTTCAAAAGGCAGTGACTTTGAGGCACTAATATTTTGGACCTATAGTTATCCTATTGTATGTCAAAAAATGTATTTGTCTTTTGGAAGTTGCATTTAGTAGACAGCTTACCGCCACTACAGTATATCATTCACTTCTAAAAATAAAGATTCCAAAAGGGTGTTTTCACAGTGATGCCACAGAAGAACTGTTTTGGGTTCCAAAAAGAACCTTTTAAGAGAACAGCTCTTGAAAGAACCTTTTTTTCCTAGTGTGAAGAACATTTTAATAATCTAAAGGACCTTTTTTCATTATAACCTTTTATGGAATGGAAAGTTTCCATGGATGTTAAATATTCTTTTTGAAACCATTAATGTCCATAAAGAGCCTTTATTTTTTTAAAGTGTTGAGCACTTTCGTATATTCCCATTTATTTTTAGACTTATGTCAGATTTCACATAGCGCCACCCAAAAAAGGCACCCAAAAGTTTTTATTTCAGTCACATGGCTCCTTCCAGTCTTATCAGAAACACATTTTTCAATATGTCTGCTGCTGTGTGTATGTGTGTGGCAGCATCTGCTTCCAGAGGGACAAACGACGTTTCCATACACCCACCTGCGCTATGCGTTCTGTTCTCGCAGGCAAATTGGTTCATTTGCTGTTGTTCAGCCTGAGGATCTGTGTGACATTAGCCCTAAATGCATCCAACCGGCTGAGCGACCCCGTGTCATACTAGGAATATAATGTTCCCGCACACATATGGTTTGCTCAATACGTGCTCTCATAATTCGAGCGTGAAATATCACCATTTCACATGAATAATGCAGCAGCGGCAAAAGCAGTAATGTCGCCGGCTTTGTCCACTCTGCGTTCAGTGAACCGCACAGGCCCTCGGGGAGACGCACACGATCACGGATATCATTTCCCTCCATCTGCATTTGATTTACTATGTGTTCCTGCGATAAATGGCGGTTATTGATAGCTGTAATCTTGAGTTATTGCGCAGAGGTGAGGTGGTTTCATACAGTCAATTAGACTACACACTTCTGCGTGGTACTCTCTTATGAGAGGCCTAACACCTTCTCCAGCTGAAAGATTTATTATATTTTAATGGTAGAGAGGGAAAATTATTATTTGAATTATTTATCTGAAACATAAAAGGTGGCTTCTGCTCTATTTCATATTTCTTAAGGCATGTGATAAAGATAGTAGACACAAAACAGAGACACGGTTTATGCTATGAACTCTGACAATAATAACTGTGAGATAGTAACAGCATGGCCTAAACCGACCATGAATATGTCATCTGCGATGTAATATTCGGTTCTGCCGGCTTTTGCAGATTTAAGCTAGAATTGAAATATTATAGCAATGTTAAACTAAAAGTGTTAGTAAGGAATAATTGACGACAGGCTGTTTAATTATTGAAACCCGAGGTGGCAATGCAACCACAATGAGAGGAAAAGAGGCTGTTACACCCAAGGTGTGCATTAAGTTTTCAATAATTCAACAATATAGAGTAAATTATTCCGCTTAAACTGCGGTTACCACACGCCAACCTCCCAAAGCCATATTTTAGGATTTAGTCCCTAAAATGTTCTTTTGAGTGGAACCACTTCCTGAAAATGCAGATTTAGTGCTTTTAAACAGCCCGCGCATCCGTTACTAGTTTGAAATGCTCTTTGAAGTTCATTTGAAATGTTGCTGTTCCAATTTACATACCATCCTTCCTGAATTAATGCCTTTCAAATCATATTGTTAAAAACAGTGTATCAGATGTACCAAAGTGGATTGTCAAGTGTGTGTTTAATCCTGATTTTTGGCTAATATTGATCTCGGGAATCGAAGAGTTTGGAATAGTTCTCTTTCAACTATTTTCACGGAGAAATGAAGTGCTGGGGATGATGTTACCACAACATTTTTTAAATGTATTACCCTACAATGAAAGTAATAACGAAGCTAATTAATTTCATTTGATCATAACATTTACACAAAAACAGACATCAAATATTAATGTGAAAAGATAGTGTTATGTTCATGAAGCCTGGACAGATGGAGCATCAAGATGAACCTCAACATCTGCCCTGCCCAGACAAATCACTTTATTGAATATTATCAAACCACTGTTGGCAGTTTTGGAGAGAAGAGTGAGAAGCAGATTCCCTAGTCCAACATCTCTGAAGAAATTGGCAGATGATCTGACAGACTAAATTCAACTGTAGACTATTCAGTAGTAGTATGAATCTGTTCTAAGAAGGTTGGAAGATGTGTTAGAGGCAAATGGTGGTAAAACACCTTAATAAAGAAATACTGTCTGTTTCCCAGGTGTTTACATTATTTTGTCCAACCCCTGTACTTGTAGAATAAGTATGCTCTACATAATGCATAGTACAAGCACTCAAATTGAGAAAGCTTTTGAAACAACGATGTAGCAAAGTGTTATGAAACTGTAATGCAGTCAACAAACCTGGAACTACTTCATAGCCAGGAAGTTAAAGAAAATGCATCAACACCCTTGGAATGTGTGTCAACCAATTACAATTTAGCAGAGCCACTGTATAAGGCATAATAATTCTGGTTGTTTGCATATCTGCATTATGCTGTTTAGCGTAACTACAGATGTTCGGGACTTACTCAGAGCCTCATATATGTGCTTATTCTGTACATGTGCACTGAACAGTGGTTAACAGGTGTTGGATACTCTGAAAGAGAGTTTGAAATTGAGTCACATGGCTGGAGCCTCTGGAAATCTCAGCGTGATTCTCCAGACAGTCTACACAGGACAATATCTTACCGAAGCAGATGTTTGGCCGAAATAAAACACACTGAACATCTGCTGTTACTTGTTCAACAAATTGCTTTTTATGCATGCCACAGATGCGTCATGTATTCAGTTTGTAAATCTCTTTTATTTAGACAGAACCACTTTCAAAAACTTATCTTTCAAAAAGAACATGTTGTTCTCCATTTCTCCACTCTGCAGTGAATATGTCAAATCCAAAAGCAAAATCCCAGAGAACTTTGAACTTGTTTTCTTATTCCACAGAATGTACTGTTTTTACCCATTTGTAACCCAATGGTTGTGACTTTAATATGTCTTTGGAAAGTTAAACGGACAGTTTTTTGTCTTCATTTACTAAGTTGTTCCAAACCTATATGAGTTTCTTTCTTCTGCTAAACACAAAATAAGATATTTTGAAGAATGTTGGTAAACAAAACAGGTTTCCATACTCTGGAATTCAGTTGCTACCATCAACTGTTTGGTTGCTAACATTCTTCAAAATATCTTCTTTTGTGCTGCAGTTGATGGTAGCCATTGACGTCCATAGTATTTTTTCCATACTATGGAAGGCTATGGCTACCGTCAACTGTTTAGTTACCAAATTCTTCAAAATGTCTCCCTTTGTGTTCAACAGAAGAAAGAAACTCATGCGGGTTTGGAACAACATGAGGGTGAGTAAATGATGACAGAATATTCACTTTTGGGTGAACTATCCCTTTAATCCTTTTGTTAGCAGCATCAGATCAGATGATTTATTACTGGTAGTTCTACTGATGTTTTTTATCTTTGACTTGTCTTTGGATATTGGCAAAGCTAACAGACAGCTCCATAGCCAGATTAATGGACATCGAAGTTCCATTAGCCGTGGTGACCTCAAACCACCTGTGGTCAGACACTTCAAGCCAGACAATCCGCCCGTTTACACTCTTTCAGTTTGTAGCATCAATACAGTAGCTCTTTCCTGTAGATACTCAAATGTAAAACAGAAGCTATTACAGTGTGTGAATAGACGGATTCACAGTTTCAGGGAAAACAAACCCTCTTGCTGTTTTGCAGGTCTGATCTGCATAACTGGAAATGTTTGCTGCCAAAAAGTCAAGGGTTTGCATACTTTTATGGCCCTGCACTGTGAGTACTTACAGGCTGTGTTCAGTAACGACATGGAAATATGGCATTGTTTGAGTATTGTTTGTTTAAACATACTGTGTTTTTTTAGACCTAAAGGGATAGTTCGCCCAAAAATTAAAATTACCCTTACTCACCCTCAAGCCATCCTAGGTGTATATGAATTAATAAAGAAGGCCTTTAACCCCCCGGAGCTGTGTGGAATACTTTTTATAATGGATGGATGCACTTTTTTGAACTTTAAAATCTCGACCACCATTCACTGCCATTAAAACTTGAAAGAACCAGGACATTTTTTAATATAACTCTGAATGTATTCATCTGAAAGAAGAAAGTCATATACACCTATGTCTTGGGAGTGAGTAAATCATTGGGTAATTGTCATTTTTGGGTGAACTATCCCTTTACAGTTTTTCTCAATTGCTTTGGCTCAATTCTCGAATGAAACTTTTTTTTCCCGAAACAATAATTTCAGATCTCTGAACAATTAGCTTCTTGTTCACATCAGATTGGAATTTCTTATTGATTTGAGCAAATTGCAATAAATGTACTGCATAAATACAAATGTTCATGTACTTTTTTTTCTATGTACCATTGACTCTTCTCAACAAATATCAGATTTTTTATAAAACCTTCATTTCCATGGTTGACTGTCATGGTGAAAAAACAACTAAACATTTTGACCAGTGTGGCTCACACGATGACAAAAATACTTTATATTTTGGTGGCCTTGGCCAAATTACTGACACGATAACTAGGTTTTGAAGCATGAATGAAATGTTTTGGGTGAGTAACTACATTTTGCAGACATGCAATAAAGTTCTGAAGTTCCAGCAAACAGTTGTGACATTTGCACTCACAGTTTAGAGAATGTTAAGATTGTTTCGAAAAATGTGCCAAAGCAATTGAGAAAAACTGTAACTGAAGATGGTAAGGATCAAATTTAGAGGAAATCTTCTTTCTGGTCAGTATCTGGGGCAGGGCTTTCTAAAGGTCATGTTTTATCCCCAGCTGTGTTCCTGCTCGATGGTTCAAGCAGTTTCACTTCATTTTCCTCAGCTGATCCGCCAACCTGCTTAATTTAACGCAACCTTTCCCACATTCCTTCATAATAAGGGATACAGGCGTGTTAACGGCCTGCGAACAGCTCATGTTAAGCTTCAGTGACAGCATCATTAACAGGGAGGTGGTGATGATCTTCTGTTGTACATCACAACGCCTCTCCTTCTGCTCTCCCTCTCTGTGCTATGATGACATTGCCTGATGTTGATGTGGTGCTGTGAAATAATTACGAAGAAGACTCCTTTCATAGGAGATGTGCATGTATTGAGACAGAATGCATTTGTGCACTGGTTTTCTGAGTTTTCAATAGGGTTGTGTCCAAAGAGGTCTGTAATGCCTGGAGAAAACTATTGGTTACCATTCACATTCATCTCAGTGGCAGTTTGTTCCACCAGAATGGTGTATTTTCGACCTCTACCAGCAGGGGCTAAAGGAGTCGAGCAGTGTTTCCAGATTGGGCTGTTTTGAATTTAATTGTGCGGGTCAACATTGGTTTGGGTGGGTGGAAAACATTTGGGCTGTCAGTTCAAAAAGTTTGCCTGTTTCACTAATTGCATTGCTTATTCTGATCATTTGGGCTTGTTTGTCTGTACTTGGGCTTGTTTTTGCTGTTGATATCGAAAATGATGCATGTTTGATCCCGAGGGTTAAGGTATGTTCATTTATTGACTTTCGTTTGCAAATATTTGACATACCCATTTGGGTAGAAATCATTTTTGTCATATTTGTTCATTTTCTTTTTCTGTAAATGCCATGTTTTGATCTGTTTGTCTTTTGTATTGTTTTCCTGTGTGGGAAATTGATTCATTTTTATCATTTTATTTTGTCACTATTTAGTTTTAAGGAGGTAAAAATGGTCCTTATTAAACATGGCAATATAAATCTATCCCATTCTTTTGACAGTGAACGTTTTGGGCAGGTTTTCTTGCAATGGCCAGGTTTTGTAGAGCTTTTGGGCTGGAAATTGTCAACCTAAAAAGTTGACAAAGTTGTCATTGTCAATTGTCAACATTGGAGTCAAGCATCCATAGGCTTTTCTGATTGGATGTGATTTTGCTGCATGCATTTTTGTTGAGGCTGGATACAATGCAGTTATATACATCTTTCATAACTTTCCACCACTGATTCAGCAATACATGTCATATAGATATAGTTCTATGTTGTAGTAGCCTATGCTACCCGTTATTTTAGTATAATCATTGTATTGTATGATTGATTACAAGAGCATGCAATATTTTTATTTTTTACCTGACAGCATTAAGAAAGTGCTTTTATTTCCATGAGACCCATGAGTAAATTGTTTCGGCTGCAGTTCTATGGGGGATTTGGAGAGTGTTTTCCTGCATCAGATACAAAAGAGATATACAATGAAAATGTGTGCTTTTGTGACGGTATCAGATGGAAGAATGTTCGCAGAAAGTGTGTGTATACTTGCATTTGCAGCATTTGTGTGCTTGAAGATGGGCTTCCTTTATTTGATGAAAAAAGCCTGACATTTTTCATTCTAATATTCTCTGTCTCTGCAGAAAATCGAGGAGACAGAAATAACTCTTGCACATCCTGCTGATGTTTGTCTCTTGTGGTTTCACATACACCATCAGATTTTAATATTCTTACCACTTCATCAAAAAAAAAGAAGACAGTTTTTTTTTTTATTATTATTAAGAAACGTGACTTCTTTTGTTTGAGCCAACTGAAATTGCAACTTCAAAAAAATAAATAAAAAAGAACAACTTAACAAAAAAATAAAAAGAGATTCCAAAGATGTATCTTACACTACTAAATATACTAAATTAATAAATGTTTTCTACTATAATTTTGCTACTTACAGTAGTAATTCCAGTAACTGGGTAATAACTAGGTACTAACCTAACCCTAACCCATGCAGTTACCTTTTATTGCTCATTATTTAAGTACACCGTTAGTGCATGTACTGTAAATTAAGTTTTTTTCTTTGGTCATGTCACTTTTGAAAAAAATAAAATAAAATAAACCATTGGCTCACTCACTAAACCATTAAAACCCTTAACCTTATATGCATATAAATCTAGTGACCAATGTGACATATAATTTCACCCATCCTACACACTATTAAACATGCAGCTGATAATATCTTTGACATCCTGTTTAATGGTGGCCATAAAATATAATACCAATTACAGTAATACTATCAGCAGGGGTAATAATAATAGTAATAACTGCTATCGATCCAGTGGTTTTGAGGGCTAATATTGCTGGTGCCCCATTAACTGCTGGCACAGTCACGGCTTCGGCTCAGAGCGCCTGAGAATTAAATGTTAATTTTTATTGATGAAAAAATGTCAGCAGGAGGCAGAAACTCTCTGCTTGGAATGAGACATTCACGCGATGCACTGGGGCATTGATAATCCATTCAAGCCTGCCAATGTGGCGGGAGATTAAAATCACATCTGGATTAGATGACTTTTTGCTGCAATATGTGTGAGTGTGTGGCTGCCTCATTTTAATTGGAAATCAGCATAAACAAGCCTTAAGCCCAGACACAGCTCTGATCCAAAAGCTATCGAGCTGCCTCGCTGTCTGCTGACTACATAGACAGCTGCCTTCTAAGACAACTGAAATGGAACCTTTTAAGTGATTGATTTGGAACACTCTACATGCAGCAGCTCTGTGAGGCATACAAATAGCACTCCTCGTGCAAAACGCACAGGAGACTGGACTAGACAATTGATTTCAATCAGTCGAGTTTAGTGATAGCATATTCCTTTATTAAGCATAAAACTGTACGAGTCATGTCACGTTTATTTCTACAGCTATAATACAGATTGTGGCCAAGCAGCTTTACAGCAAAACAGCGGAATCAATCATGGGAACTCAAATATAGAGACAGTTCAGATTCTGCTGTAAAGCAGCTCTAAAGGACCATAGTGTCATTATTTAGCTGAAGTCAGTGAGGTGTTGGTTCAGTTCAGACAGGGCTGCATGATGAATAGGAGCATAATAATTCATTAATTGTCTGCAATAATTGCCCACAGTTTGTTTTTTTGTTTTTTATCTTATCTCTTTTATCTTGCTTTGGTAATAAGCCTCCACAAGCTTAAATCAGAACTTTACACACATATATTTTTGCACATATAAGTTTATTATTATTATTATAGTACTATTAACAACACTTTTAAGTACACAGTGAATATTAGATTTGTCACAAAAATTGTGGCATTCAAAAATGAAAGTGTGGGTTTCCCAGAAAATGCATGTACTCCCTGGATCTCTACTTCTTGTAAATAGTATTGTGCATTGTCTATGTTTTTTTTTTCTTATACACATCGATGATGATATTCAAATCATGTGGATTTAAAAACAGATGGATTGTAATGTGATGATTATTTATTTTTTTAGCCAACAAGTATTTAGTGAAGCGATTAATGCCCAAATCAAAAATATGTTTGATTTTTTTTTTGTAATTATATAATGTGCTGGAGACGTTCAAAAAGCTAAGTTCATTATATACTTATCTTATGGAATTAAAGGGGTCATATGATGCGATTTCAATTTTTCCTTTCTCTTTAGAGTGTTACAAGCTCTTGGTGCATAAAGAAGATCTGTAAAGTTGCAAAGACTAAAGTCTCAAATCCAAAGAGATATTCTTTATAAAAGTTAAGAGTCAACCACGCCTTATGGTAAGGGGCGTTACATTTCCGACGCGTGCTTGTGGTGTTCGGCCAATCACAATGCACTGGGTCAGCTGGCCAATCAGAGCAGACTGCGCTTGTAAAAGGCGGGGGCTTTGTGGAAAATAACGAGTTTGAGAGAGGCGGGGCATAGAGGACCTACAATAATGTACAGTATTTGAAAAATAATGTGTTTTTTGAACATTAAAGCATGTCAACATATTCTGTTACACCAAATATACAAAATAATGATCTTTAAAATAGCATCATATGACCCCTTTAAGTTTATTTTGTGTAAATAACATTACATATTACTTAAGACATGTAGTCTTGTCAAAAATGTTACATTCACTTCTTACATTCACAAATTTGTTGACTTAAAAATCAAGTAAATTTTTTATAAGGACAAGAGTGGTTTTGATGTACAAAGTTGTTTGTAATCGCTCTTATAACAAAAATAATTTATTTAAACTCACTAAAATGCAGATCCTGTTGTAAATAATAGTGAATAATCACTTTTTAAAACTGTGTTAATGTTTTTTAAGCATAAGCATATATAAAGCATATATTTATTCCAAAATGATAATATAAGAACACAAATTTAAAGCAAATTTAAGATTTCTTGCGTAATTTATTTGTGAACTAATATTGACCTGTTGCTTTCAGCAGTCAGCTTATTTTTGGATCATTAATTATCAAAGCTCAGTAAACACTGGTCACAGACACAGAGATTTATTAATTAATATCACCAAGCTGATAGCTCACTAAAAACATTCATATCATATTTTGAAGTTGTTTCAAGTTGACAAAGCGTTGATATCTAAGTGGGTGAGTTTTATACTTACTTTTTAATTAGTTTATTATTAATGAATTATCACCATTACTGAGCTATTCATTCAGACTGACTTGTCGATGCAGAATGCGCATGAACACGAAAACAGCATAATAGACCAAAGCGCAGAAGATGTACCTTCTCTCATGTGATTTTCCACTATGCCACTCATTCTCACTTATAACACACCTCGACACTGTCTTCATGCTGTAACTTCAACTACTTTAGAAAAAAAAAGAGTGATTATATGCTTTTTAATGTCATATTTCATAATGTTTGCATTGTTTTTTGTGTGTGTTTGTTTGTTTTTTTAGTGGATTATTTTCACACCAGGTTTTTGAGGAGGCATTGCCTCCCTTGCCTCCTCAGAGGAAATGCCCCGCTTAAAATGCTGTCTATATAGGCAACTCACTAGCTGTTTTAAACAGTTACAATACCAAGTCTGAATTTTCCAACAACTTCCAAACCGGTAACCAGGAGCCCATCTTTGCCTGAGGTTTCCTTCAAGACACTTTGAATTCTGCCTGTTTATTTAGTCTTCAGTCCCAAACACTAGCTCTCAGTTGTTCCTCAGAGTGTTCATCTTCCCATCACCATTGTTTACTGATCATTCATATTGCCTTTCAAATTTAAAAGAGGATTACGTGTAACAGATTTCCCAGCTGATATTACTATTTGAACACAAAAGGCTCGGAGGCCAACTTCATTTTCATGAAAGTGAGATCTGCATGCATGTGGCACCGCAGGTTTTCGCAGCGAGTCAGTGGAGAGAGAACGTTCTTCAGGCAGGACTGGCATCCGCTTCCACAGTTCGGATGCAGGAAGAAGCGCATGTCTGAGTTTGTGTGGGTGGCTGATGGAAGGGAAAGAAAGTGTTGGAAAGAGATGCTCTATATGAAAAGTGCATTAGTTTTTTTATGTTTACTTTAAATATAATGTATTTACTTTAAACTAAAGTATATGCGGCCAAAAGTTTGGAATATTTTTTTTTTTAATGTTTTGAGAGGAGTCTCACGAAGACTGCATTTATTCGATCAAAAATATAGTAAATATAGTAATGTTGTGAAATGTTATTGTAATTCGAAATAACTGTTTTCTATATGACTGTTTTAAAATGTAATTATGTAATTAGGCATACATGTCATTTATTCCTGTGAGGCTGTCACGAATTCGGTCCATGGACTTCCGTTTATTCACCACCAGAGGTCACCCTTTCCATTACATTGACTCTCGCACAACACAAACTGTTGCATAGCACCCCGGACTACATATCCCATCATTCTTTGCACGATTTGCACACTGCACTGATTGCACTCATTGCACACAGCTGTTTCTAATCACCTCACTCACTATATAACACCCACTGTCACATGATCCTTCAGAAATCATTTTAATATGCTAATTTGCTGATTGTTATAAATGTTAAAAACCACTCCATTTCAATACACTACCATTTAAAAAATAATAATACTTTTATTCAGCAAGGATGCATTAAAAAGATTAAAAGTGACAGTAAAGACATTTTAATGGTACAAAAAAGTAAATAAATGCTGATCGATGAACTTTCATTATTAGCCATTATTGATAATTGAGTGCCGATAATAACTGAGCTTCAAATCACATATTAGAATGATTTCTGAAGGATCATGTGACACTGGGGACTGTACTAATGGTGCTGAAAATTCTGCTTTGTATCACAGGAATAAATTACATTAAAAAAATCTTCAAATAGAAAACTGTCATTTTAAATTTTAAATCATATTTCAGAATATTGCTGTTTTTACTGTATTTTTAAACAAATAAATGCAGTCTTGGTGAGCAGAAGAGAAAAATTTGCATTTTGGAAAGAAACTATAGCTGAGGTAATGTTAGTCACACCTGTAGCTCAATTCTGATTGGTTAAACAAACTGACGTGTTCAGTATTCAAATAATTAAATGCAACTTAAATATGGAACAACAGTAGATCATACACCAAAAAAGGCCATAGTTCACCACACAAGCCTTCTGGGCCATAAGCTGTTGTTCAGCGTGAATCATTGTTTATCTTGCTCTCTGTTGGGGTGGTGAAAGTCTGAAAAATGCCTTCTGACATGGCTGAGTGGGAGCCCAGAGCAATCTCTGGACCACAAGCAACCCTTTGACACGAAAGACCCCAGAAAGCCCTTTCCTAAGGAAACAAAAACAGCATATTGCTTGCTACATATTGCGCTTCTGTTACCTGCTGTAATGCATTCATTTTACAGGGTCGAACTGGTGAAAAACAATTGTAAAATGCAACAGTACCTTGTAAGTATAACAATAACTTCAAATCCTATTGTTGCAATGTGCATTTAATAATTTCAGACATTGTAATAACAATGTATTCATGTTCTCTTGAGTGGTGTTTTATGCAAATGAGATTAAATTTAGTTGCAATATTGTGAATATGTCAAGCATGTGTACACTTTATGGCAATAGAAACAGGTTCATGATTTAATTTATCATATAACACTAGATTGTACCCATATCTAACATTTTGAAGCATCATTAAAGCCGTTCATGAAAGGGTCAAGAGTCTAAAACTCCATATATATATGCATCTCAGTATAAACAATAAAACTTTTATATCTGTCCTATACAGACCTTTAAGTTGATGATAAAACCAATTCCATTTCTTAATGGTAACCAGTGAGAAGTGCTATTGACTCAGATAGGGCCAGTATCATGGCTTCCTAAAGAAGCATCTCTCTCCAGCACTGATTTCTCATTCCTCTTCTGTCTCAGCATCAGATAAACACATGATGAAGAACGTCCCATCCCTCCAGGACTTCCACACTAGCTGTGTGCAGGCTGTGAAGTTTCTGTGTCTACACATTCCACTAAAGTTTGAAGTGTTTCCATTGTCCTAGATGTTTGAAATTTGTGTGATATGTAAAATAATTCTGAATTCCTAAATGTATTCCCTAAGTCAGGATCAAAAAGGCAGTTGGATCCTGCATGGTGTGGTTATGTAGGGCTCAAGACATAGATGAATTTGAGAGTTACTCTATTTTATTATGCTCTAAAATGTTTAAGTTAACAAAGAAGCACACTTCTATATATTTGGTTTATTATTAACCAGTAAGTACACTTTCAGAAAAAAAAGGTACAAAATTTGTCACTGGGGCGGTACCTGTTCAAAAGGTACTAAAGTAATCATTTGTACACTGTAAGTACTAAAATGTACTTTTGAGGTACTAATGTGCACTTTTTAGGGGTAAATACGGTAAAAAAAAAGGTACAGTACCACACCAGTGACAGCTTTTGTACCAGCTTTTTCTGAGAGTGTATGGTTCGCCTTAACAAGATATTCCATTTTGTTACACCGAATTCAATTTACAAAAGTGATTTTATATGCAAGCTTATAAAATGCAAGTATAGTGTCTCTTTGAAACATTAAAGTTTTTTGTCAAAAACAAAATGTCAAAATACGTGTAAAATAATGTCCCATTGTCAAAATTAAATAACATGCTTCTTCTGACCTGTACTTGTTTAAATATATAAAAGAAAAAGTGATCATACTAAACTTTATTATTTTAAATGATAAAAAGTATTGCTGTCAAATGTACAAAACCTTGTGATTTGAAGCATATGGTAAAGATTAGTAACGATTTAAAATGACAAATTAGTATTTTGGTGGCTGCACTGATCATTAAATAGAATGTCTAATGATTCTTGTTCTAAATATGCCTGACAAGTTTTGGTTACACTTTATTTTAAGGTGTCCTTATAATACCTTTAAGTACTGAATAATATTAATTAACTACATGTACTTACTATATGGTCAGGGTTAGGATTAGGGTTTGGCTTAGGGTTACTTGCATGTAATTCTGCATAATCTATTGCTATTATAATAGTACACTCTAAATATGAACTATTGTTACACTGAATGACATTTTAGTGGGTGTCTTATGTAAATCATGGTAACAAAGTATGATAGTCACTGAATTAAACAGTGGTGATATATACTTTAACATAAAAAGGCCAGGCTATTTGATCTAGGCCAGAGTTTAAATCCTTTATCTAAATTTGATGCATACTGAACAGGTCATCCTGGCTTTCAAAATAGCCGAATCAAGGATGTGTCTCTTATCAGATGACGTATTGTGGAATAAAACTCACAGGGAAAGGACTGCTGGACACCATTGGCAGGTTAAACACGGACCTCATTAATTCTGTGACTCTTATCAGGAAGTGCAAAATACAGATAAAAGAGCAGCTTATTTTAGACCGATTCACCTCAGACAGATGATTGTTTTATTATAACCTACTCTTGATATTTATTTTCAATAACCAGATTCCTTTGAATGAATAGAGAGTTACATCTGACACCTTTGAGCACAATGTCAGTGAGCAAAATTAAAGTTCACTTCATATTCAGGAGAACTGTTTCTTTGATTTTTAAGTCATTCCTGCAAAAATCAGAAGCTAAAAGACGAAGGAACTGTATTTTTGATATCTAGACCTAGAAAACAAATTAAAATGCTCCGTGTGACCCAGAATCACAAACATCTTTAAATCTTTTCTCTGCCTTTTTTTTGTACTCAATAATAGAAAAGAAAGAAACTCATCTGTTAGACCTGCCAGCAACTTTGCAAGCAGATTTTAAGCAGGATCTTTTAATTTCAGAGGTGTCAAAAATATCTGATATATCATGTTTGGATGGGGAAACTGTGTTGATTCAGGCTGCCTGAAGTTTGATGAGGAGTGCAAAATGCCAGAGAATGATGCTCACGCTAATTGAGACCGAGCTATCAGAGATAAGAGATACGGATGGGAGTTCAGGAGCAAAGCAAAAGACAAATGTCACATTGTCCAAATACTGATAAGAAATAGAGAAGCATCAACAATGACATTTAAGACATTTAATGAGGTTCAGTGGATATCCATATTCGCTGCAGTGGAATCAAAGTGTGATCAACACACACACAGTTCTCGTTTTAAAGGTCATGTTTTAAAGGTGTCTTGTTAAGTGTTTCAGGCAGCTCTTGGGTAGCTGTCAAAGCTTTCATGTGTCTCGTGGAAAGTGAGTGGAGGTTAGTTGACCACACCACTGAGATTGTTAACCTGAATAACAAAGCACTCAGGTACAGGAACTTACATCATCTTGCTCATTGTCTATGCATAGCTCAGTGCAATGCGCTTGTTACCCGTGTGGCAGTCAGTACAGTGTGTGTGTGTGTGTGTCTGTGTGTGTGTGTGGGGGGGGGAGGAGGGCAGAAACTTGAACTGAGTTTGAGAGAGTGGGAAGAAGCGGACAGGTCATTTTGTGTGTGTGTGTGTGTGTGTGGGAGGAGGTAAATTGCCCTGATCTCATAAAACACATGCAGAAAATAGTAAGAGGAAAAAATAGAAACAGAACAACTACAGGAAACTGCACAGTAACATGAAATTTCTTAGTTTTAACTCTCAAATTTAAGTTCTTAATTACAATATAGTGGTGCAGGGATGACATATTTTTTGTAGGATAAACCCAGAAACAAATTAGCATTTTAGCAACTTAATTTCCATCGCCCTGAAGTCAGTGGGTTTTTATTTTCATGTTTTATACTACGACATCAAATACATCAGTACTGTGATTTTTTTAAAGCGTTTACTTGTCTTGAAAAAGGCGGTTGCTAACAAGCATCTAAATGGGACTACAGAGGTTGTCGGAGACATTAAACATCCTTTGAATAAGGCAAACATGGCAAGATCGAATGAAAAATCACAATTCTTTCTTTGTTAATGTAATTCGATTTTCTTAACATTCACAGTCTGTTCACTGACCATTTGATACTGCACAGAAAAATTAGCTTTTTTGATTTGACAAGCTGTAATCTGATTGGTCAACGACAGTATTCCATCTGTGCCTTTGAATAAGTTATTTAACCCTGGGTTCATAGGCGGAGGGTGAACCAACTCCGGGGTAAGGCTAAAAGCAACCAAATGTATTAAACATCATAAACCCATCTTTTTAGGCAAGGACCAGACATGGGTGTCATGTAGGCTAAAAAAAAAATGTTTAATGGGACTGAATTTGTATTTAACGTGATTACAATTTAATAAAAATGTTAGAAATTGATAATTATATAACGTTTCCTTTCCACGGTTATTCAAACAGCGAATAAATTATATATAGAAAGTGACATTATCACTAACATTGATCTATCGCGAATTTAAGCACTCTCAAAAAAACAAAACTATCGTTATAATCACTGAAGCTGTATACACTGTGAAATGAATCTCTTACTTACATCGTACGTCTGCGCTTTGTTGTTTATGATGAGAGAATTCGCAAGAGTCCGGAATCCAGTCAGCGAACGCGCGCGCACTCAACAAAACTGATCTGTTTCAGCGATGACTCATCTGAACGCCTCTGATTGGCCATTGCATTCCTAAGCTCAACAGAATTGTGTGTGATTGATTAAAATGCACAACACTGTAAAAACGGCAAAAATGAAATACGGTGCAACATGAGCAGATCTAAATTTAATACCGCAATCGACACAGTCTATTCATATTCACTTTGTTATAAACAGACGTAATAGATTTAATGTGTTTGTGCAGGTGCATTTTTGTCCAATTTAGTGGCATTTTTGCCCCAAGTCCCCGTGGCCCGGGGGAGGCTAAGCCTATGCCTGGGTTGTTTCAGAGAGACTGTCTCAGCTAGATTTGTGTATCTGTGCCATTCATACATTGCCTGCTGTTTCTAAAGGTCAAATTCTTTCCTGAGCTTGCATGCCACTTGATCTCATTTTGCATGTGTTGCACACCCTCACCGGGCTTGGATTGATTGGTCTGGTCGGTCTAATTGCTCAGATCCCATAGTGAAGCCATTGAAGTTGGATCCTCATTGGCTGACCTGTCAAGCATTAAACTTTCTACCCCTCAGAGCAGCCCAAACTAAACGATGAGCAATGATTATTACAGGGTTCAGTAAACCCAAAAGGTCCATCGATGTTCATCATATTCACCAGAGGTGAGTACTTAATGTTATTTCATGAGGTTAATGTCTTTAGCGTCATCTGTATCCCTCTATTTACATCCAGGAGCCTATAGTAGAGCTTGTTTGACTATAAGTATAATATTTTAAGTATTTCATTCATAATTATAGAAAATGTTTATTTTGTATTTTTATGAATATTAGTATAAAATCTAAATGTTCTGCATGTAATAAGTGCTTCATCTAAAGCAGTTTTATTTCCTGTGGAAAGTATGAACTGCAATGAAAAATTCCTCTCCAAAATTAAGGCCTCTACACAGGATAAAAATTAATTTCTGGGTTTCAAGAGGTTAATGAAATACCGGTGAGCTGAAAGCCACTGCACTGTTTCCCTGCTCCAAACCATCACTTACCCTTTTCTTAATGGTTTCTTCTCCTCACACTCATCATTTCCTCTCTATTCTCTGGTCTTTGATGTCCTCATTTCCTTGCATCTCCTCCTCAATGTCAGGTTTGCCCAGGACACACACGCTGATTGATATGAAGGGTGCCTGCATTCCAACCTCTACCTGTCAATCAATAAATTACTACAGATTCCTTGACACTAGTGAACATGACTCTTTTCAAGACATGCAGCCAAAGATTTTGAGCCTACATTTATGCAGAGAGATGCACACATACAGCTTTGATATTCTTGGTATTTTTAGAGCTTGACTTACAGTAATGGTGGAGTGTGTAATTTAAAGTCAACGAACAAATGCAAAATGAAGGCATATCAAATGTTCTCAAGCTGGTTACCAAAATACTCCCCGTCTTCTATTTCATCTTTAAAATCAAATCAAAATTGACCTTATTTACTTTCTTTATGAACTGTGCAGGCTATTGAGTACATAAACCAAGGGTGTCAGAAATTGCAAGTTGTAGAGATCTCAAACTTGGTGGTACACCGAAAAAAAGTTGGTGTAGGAACTATTTTTACTCAGAAATTGCTAGTAAAGTTCATTGCAAAGAGTCTGCAAGTAACATCTTTAATTAAACATGAAACTTCGAAGTAGAAAGACTGAAATAGTATCTTGTAAAAAGTATGTACTTGTACTTGTACATGTACATGTACTTGTACATTGCAAAGAGTCTGCAAGTAACATCTTTAATTAAACATGAAACTTCGAAGTAGAAAGACTGAAATAGTATCTTGTAAAAAGTATTCCAAAAATCTTTATTTACAACTTCGAAAAATTATTTTCTACCAGTGAATGGTTGAATATTTCCTGACGTCGCAGTTGTCTTTTTTGGAATAGCATGTACTTTTTTGAGCTGTTTTATTTTAACCCTAACTTACAGCATCAGCAGAGATTCAAGATTGTTGACTTTGCAATAAAAACGTATTGTATTTGGAAAGATATATGCCAATTGAATCATCAAATTGTCTACATGAGCTATTGGAGATGAACCCTGATAACTTCTGCTTTACTATTTGTTGTTGTTAAGGGAAAAGGGATGTTGGGAGGCAAAATCCTGGAGATCTGCACTTCATTATTGCGGTTGGCATCCATGACCCTGTTGATATACTTGCATCATGTTTAACTGCACAGCTAATACACAGAGACCTCAGTAAGATTAGTGTTAATCTCACACGGCATGCAGTGATATCAGCCTTTATCTTGGAATTATTCTTTATCTATACGACCCAGCCCTCATCAGCATCAGCTTTTCTCAGGAGTGTGCAAATGCGCATTAACCAGGATAATTAAATTCAATTCAATTAGCAGATGCTCAGTAATAAACCGCTGGCCAGAAGACAGCAGGGTATTTCATTTTAGGTAGTGTAATTATTTAACAGCTCAGATGTTGTGTTCTTTAACATGTTTTCGTGTTTTATGATAATCAGTAATTTTCTGTAGGGTGCTGCAGGGAGGATGTACAGAAATGAGCATTTTAGCAAATCTGGCTCCTTAGTTTCAAAGTCAATGGTTTTTTTGAATGGGTTTTTGGTTAAATGCCTGAAATAAGGTCTGTGGTTAACACAAGCTCAAGATGTTTTCATGTTTTATTCTTTTTTGAAGCTTTTACTTTTACGTCTTGAAAAAGGCAAGTGGCTAAATAGGACTACAGAGGTTGCCGGGGACATTAAATGTCATCACCTCAAACAGATAAACTCATCTACTCATTAGTCACTTTCACAGCCTCATTGTGTTTTTTTTTTTAATAGAGACTGAAAGAGTTGTCGGAAGATTAGTGTTGGTGACATTGAAGTCATGTGACCATGGTGTAGTTCGTTTAATTCTGCTGATTGTATTTAGGCTTTCAAAATTCCTAAAAGTTGTGAAGATTATCATGATGAACAAAATGTGTAAGAATTATAAACATTTTTTGGTCGCAGAGCTTATTTTCTGCAATAATCTAAAAATCTATGGAAAAATCCTATTGGGTTTTGTTGATGGATCCAAGGTGATGGGTTCATCTACAGAAATATGTAATTACTGCACTGCATTCCATTCTGAAGGGCTCATTCCTATGCCCTGATCTCTTCGAAGGGTTTACCTCATTGGATGAAAGGTGTAGGGTTTTTTTTTTTTAGAATGCACTTCTGCATCTTCTTGCTGAGCCAATTAAGGAAGCGCCATCGTCACACAAATAATCATAGGAGCAAAGTGTCCATCAGTTCTACCCATGCGTGCCGCGCAAGTCCTGAAAAGTGAAGCCGAAACATTTAGATCACCATCTGGTGGCTGGCTGCAATAGGTCATAAACCCCGCCCACTCCATGTAAACAAATGGGACGTGAGCCAAATGTACAAAATCAAATTAAACATCAAACAAACTTTTCCAAAAGATGGTTTCCATTATTTTAGGTAGTTTTTATCACTTTTATGTATGTTCAACTGTTCATTTTTTGTTGCTGTTAGTTCATTATTTGATGCTATAAAAACGGGATGTGGTGTCATGATTGTGAGCTTGCGATTAGGACTGTGGGAGTATGGATGGGACTTTGATACTGCGGCTCCACCTCACAATCACTACTGCGCAGACTCTGGCTCCAAATGAATCACTACTGCGCAGACTCTGGCTCCAAATATATCACTACTGCGCAGACTCTGGCTCCAAATGAATCACTACTGCGAAGACTCTGCCTCCAAATTAATCACTACTGCGCAGACTCTGGCTCCAAATTAATCACTACTGCGCAGACTCTGGCTCCAAATTAATCACTACTGCGCAGACTCAGGCTCCAAATTAATCACTACTGCGCAGACTCTATGGTTCTACTCTTCCAAATCTTTACTTCTGAACGATCCTTTGAAGTGGTCAGTTTTGACCACTTTGGTTTGGAGCGACCCTTCCCATTAGGGATGGGCGATATGGGCTTAAAAAATATCACGATATTTCTGGTATCTATTGCGATAACGATATCAATGCCAATAATTCGGGGAATTCTGTTTCTTTAGAGAAAAGTATTATCTTTCCTATTTTTACCCAAAATAGGGTGTTGTGAGAATTACTGAGTACACACGTAATGTAATGACTGTTTAATTCATACTGGAAGCCGGAGGTCGCCCTTACATTTACATTTACATTTAGTCATTTAGCAGACGCTTTTATCCAAAGTGACTTACAGATGAGGACAATAGAAGCAATCAAAACTAACAAAAGAGCAACAATATGTAAGTTCAAATGACAAGTCTCGGTTAGCCTAACGCAGTACATGTAGCAAGGTATATATTTTATATATATATATATATATACACACACACACACACACACACACACAAAGAAAAACAAGTAGATAGAATAGAAAAAATAGA
>NW_015536479.1:600410-601332 GCF_001515605.1 Sinocyclocheilus anshuiensis
CAGTGATATGAAAAGCCATGTTTCTGAATGACAGAACCTAGTGATGCCATGTAGACAGAGAAGAGAAGTGGTCCAAGAACTGAGCCCTGAGGTACCCCAGTAGTTAGATGTTGTGACTTGGACACCTCACCTCTCCAAGATATCTTGAAGGACCTATCTGAGAGATGAGACTCAAACCACTGGAGTGTGGTTCCTGAGATGCCCTTTGCCAATAGGGTTGACAGGTGGATCTGGTGGTTTACTGTGTCAAAAGCAGCGGACAGATCCAGCAAGATAAGTATAGAAGATTTGGAGTCCGCTCTTGCCAGTCTTAGGGCTTCAACAACTGAGAGCAAAGCAGTCTCGGTTGAATGTCCACTTCTAAAAACCAGACTGGTTGCTGTCAAGGAGGTTGTTCTGTGTTAGAAAGGCAGAGACTTGGTTGAACACAACTCGTTCAAGTGTTTTTGCAATGAAAGGTAGAAGGGAAACTGGTCTGTACTTCTCTAAAAGAGTTGGGTTAAGAGTGGGTTTCTTAAGAAGGGGGGTTATACAAGAATGTTTAAATATTGAGGGAAAAACACCAGTGTGAAGGGATGTGTTCATGATGTGAGTGAGTGCACGTACAACGGCAGGAGAAATGGCTTGAAGGAGATTAGATGGAATAGGATCAAGCGGACAAGTAGTAGGATGATTGGAAAGGATGAGTTTAGAGACTTCTGCCTCAGAGAGTGGAGAGAAGGATGAAAACCTCCGTAAAAGTGATTTTGTGCCTCTTTGAGATGGCACAATAATGCGTTGTTTATTTGCAGAACGCAAGATTCTAGAGGGCACATAACTCTGAAGTAATGATTTTAGTTAAAGGGGTGCAGAACCAGTGGTGGTTTTGTAGGCAAACATTAATGCCTTGAATTTTATGCAAGCAGTATTAATATTACATTAA
>NW_015536479.1:601366-601688 GCF_001515605.1 Sinocyclocheilus anshuiensis
GAAGATCTGCCAAGAGAGCATTGCAATAGTCCAGCCTGGATAGAACAAGAGCTTGAACAAGGAGTTGTGTTGCATGTTCTGAAAGAAAGGGCCTGATCTTCCTTCTTCCTAATCAAGCAAATCTGCAGGACAGGGCAGTTTTAGCAATGTAGTCTGAGAAATTCAGCTTATCACTTATCATAACTCCAAGGTTTCTAGCTGTTTTTGAAGGAGTTATGGTTGATGAGCCTAACTGGATGGTGAAATTTTGATAAAGTGATGGGTTTGTTGAAACCACAAGCAGTTCTGTCTTAGCCAGGTTGAGTTGAAGGTGATGGTCCGT
>NW_015536479.1:602759-605254 GCF_001515605.1 Sinocyclocheilus anshuiensis
GGAAAATGTTTTAAAGAGCATGCGAGAGTTAGGCGAATTGTTAATTTTGTTGTGATAGTATGTCCTTTTAGCAGTGGATACATTAGCAGAGAATGAAGAGAGGAATGATTGATATACATTAAGGTCAGTAGGATTTTGTTATTTGCGCCATACTCTTTCTGCAGCTCTGAGCTTAGAACAATGCTCAATGCAATGCTAATCGACATAGCCTTTATCATATATGTATAATACTATCATTCTCTAATATGAAACCACGTCTGGTCACAAAAAGAAGTTATTTCAAACACTCAACTATTGGCGCTTTTCCACTGCATGGTACGGCACGGTACGGCTCGGTACGGTTCACTTTTGGGGGGTTTCTGAACTGCAGTGGAAACGCAAACCGTGCCGTACTGAGCCGTACCGAGCCGAGTCGTACCACGCAGTGGAAAAGCGCCATAAGTTATTAAGTTAATTTGGAGAAAAAGCATGTTAATAAATGATATCTTCGTTGGACAACAGGTTTGTAAACAGGCTCATACACACGCAAAGCTGTATTGCACACGTGCTACTGAACGATTTTTTGTGCACTGTAAAGCCCTAACCAAACCGGAGTGTAGAAGGAGTCCTCATTTAGCGATAAACTCCTCCTCAATTTCACGTCTGCCTTCCGCGATGTCGCTCTGCACTGTCGCACACAGAAATATGTCAACTAGATTTTAGCGTTATTATCGCGGGAAGACTAATAATTCTTATCATGGGGAGAATTTTTACCGGTATATCGCAAACGATAAGATATCGCCCATCCCTACTTCCTATATGGCAGCCATGATGGTTCTCACTCCGAAGTGCCTTCAGAGGCAGATTTATCCTATTTGGAACATAGCACCTATTACCGGCTATTGTGTTGGACTTATACTGACACCTAGTGATGTGGATGTATCATCACAACAATACAACAGTCAATCTAAGGGATTGTTTACCCAACACTGTTTTCAACTAAAAACAGAAAATGTTTTATGTGTTTTGGATGTTTATTTATATGACAATTGTGTTTTGGGGGCTTGAAGATGCAAACTTTTGAAAACAAGTTTCAAACTGCAAAGTGATACTGCTGTCTCCTCCATGTTAACTATAAAATGCCTTTTCCAGCACAAATTTGTGAAAACAGTGACGTCATGCACGTGCATATTACATCTTCTGTCTATATATATGTGCAGAGTTGCTTAGTGTTTCTTTACAAAGTGGCATCGCCAACTACTGGCCTGGCATGCATAATACAGCGTTTTCATGGATCCGTGTGATTCGTGATCCCTGATCATTTTGACAACATTGCTGTCTGTACACGAATCTTTTCAAAAATGCAAAGGACAAACTTTCACATTTTTAGTACATTGTTGTCATGTAAATATACCCTAAAACATCGAAGTACCGTTGCAATCTGATATCATGGTTTTGTAGAGGGATATTTACACCTTGTCACTGAATATATTGTAACTGGCCTCGGTTAGGATACCCTCTCTGTGATTTATGGGCACCACAGAGCTATCGTCTAGGGAGTGCCAGCCACTCGGTGGGTAATGGATGGGGATTGATGGAGTTCATTATTACCACAAGAGAGAGTCTAACCTGCCACCATAATGGCCAAATAACTGCTCTGCGTTTCTCCTCCAGTCCACACTTGTTTGTCAGTAGTTTGGGAGCAATAGTACATATTGACTTTGTGTTATGGTGACGAGGGAGGCAGCGTTTCCTCAAATAGGCTTTGATTTGTTGTGCTCTTCGTTTTTATTTGCCAAATCTCCTGGCGATTAGACTTGATAGTGTTTAGCATCTGGAAGATTTGAGAGCCAGCAATAATACTCCGGCTGCCTCCGTCTCTCCATTTGGGCATGAAAAACACACTCATTCGCTTCCTCTCCATCTATATATTTATCCACCATCTCTCTTGAGGACTTTCTATCTTTCTTTAGCCTCCGGCTGTTCTGGCTCAAGGCTCCACAGTCATCCTGATGAGTCAGTCCAGAAGATTTAATTTTAAAACATAAGGATCTTTGTAAGCTATAGATTACATAAATATTCTTTGAAAATGTTTTTTAATGGCTTACCTCACGGTGTGTCTGTTGAGCATTTGTGAATTATGACGTGTCCCTGGATCAAAGGCTTATTTTATCAAAGTATTGATTCTGGAAGAACATTCGTGTTTGCTGAGTTTTGGAAGGTATTCCAATGAAAAGGCATTGCAAGAATCAATACGAGTATGAGGAAAACAAGCTGAAGAGTTCCAGTATCTCTATGGTTAACAATATGGATTTGGCAAATTTTGGTTGAATAAATGAAAAGTGGGGTTGTACATTTAATCAAATCACAGTATGGATATGTGTCTGTGAATAATCAAGGGGTCATCGGATGCAAAATTCACTTTACAAGTTGTTTGAACATGAATGTGTTTTGGAAGTGTGTGTACACATCCATCCTATAATGATAAAAATCCACCCATTGTTTTTTTTTTAAAT
>NW_015536479.1:605350-609966 GCF_001515605.1 Sinocyclocheilus anshuiensis
TTTCTCAAATCAGGCTGTTCTGAGATTCCTGTCAGAATGACGTAGTTCTGCACAGGCCCCTCCCACGATAGTTGATTGACAAGGCCGTCTTACCTTAGACCCGCCCTGAGTGAGCTTTGAGCTGTCTGCAATTGTGTCGACTCCCGTGCAGGGGAAGACAAGAATGTCTCCGATTAAGCGATTGAGGTGTTTTGTTGTTGGATATAATAATAATGAATAAAGCAGTCGTCATTTACTCCCGACATCTGAGCCGCTGAAGACGCAGAGGATTAACGTTACTTTCGGTTTTGACGGGAATGCGCCGATCCCGATCTGCCTAAATGCATCTATGTTCGTGCAAATCATTCGGGATCCAGCTTCATCTACAGTAGAAGTGAGTATAAGGGTTTTTTTATGAATCTTTGCAAGATTCAATAATGTGCTAGTTAGCCAGTTTCGCGGCTGAAGTTTACAGTCTGCTCGTCACCCCACGGAAGAGAGGGGCGGGGTCAGCAGAGCTCATTAGCATTTAAAGTGACATGAACTAAAAAACAGCTTGCTGAAAACAGAGCTGTTTTTGACAGGGTAAAAAGGGTGTTTTTTACACTACCATTGAGAAATTTTAAGCAAAGTATGTTATAGACTTTTCATTAAGACCCTAAAGAATCATATCCACTTGTGGAAAATGGGCATCCGATTACCCCTTTAAAGCACAACGAGACTGCTATTTTAATATGAAGTTTAAGATGAAAGGAATGAGTGGGGCAGTGACTACAAACTTAAGCACTTGTAATGCATGTGAAATTTTCAACATTCGCCGTGTCAATATATGGTGACATGAACACATGAACGTCATCTCTAGAGCTGCTCAATTCACCAGCATTTTTGTCAGATACACACAGAAACTCAAAGGCCTTCACTACAACCCACCAAAATAAAAGTTTGGATTAACTTGGAAGAAAATATGACAGAATTGCATTGCTATTGTACAGCAGAATGTACTTAAAGTAAAAATATAATTTAAACAAATTAAATGGAATTTATTTTATTTTATATTACATGGATTAAAATAAATATAAAATATATATATATTTTTATATATTAACAGTAAACCTCTGTTGTGCAGCACCTTATTTGCTAAAAAATAAAAAGAAGTGTTACATTTTTATTTTAATTACATTTTAAAATATTTATTTAACTGTTAATGTTTAATGCCTTCATTTGATTACCACCACTTTTATCATAAATTTGTATTAAATAATAAATTCAGAAAAATAACACAGACAACACAGACTTTCTGGGTTGTAAAATAAAATAAAATAAAATAAAATATATTTTTTTTAGTTTTCATGAATTCAATTCAGTTCAAATATGAATGCTTTTTTATTATTAAAATTATTAATTATTAATTAATAAAAACATAAAACATTTCATAGACCCCTAAAAATTTAATTTTGTTCAAACTTTAAATTATTTTATTATTATTTTATAAGTTTCATGATTTCAAGTAATTAGACATGCATTTGGATTGCTAAAATTTAATTTAACCATTAATATTCCAGAAAAAAAAACTGAATCCGAAAAAATTAAAAAAGGAAAAATAGAAAAATTGATTTTGGGAAAAAATAAACTGGATTTCATAGGGCTGTATTCGTAGCATTTTTGACAATAGAACTGGTGTGGGCTTGAAATGTAAAGGCAGGATATAAATAAAATTAAGGATGTGGGCAACATCACATTTAATAAGACACTTGGGTTTGGTAACTTCAGTGAATAGTATCCCACAATCCAATTGTTCTTCAACACAGCCTCTTTTCTCGCTGTCAGGCTACTCTGATTAAACTCAGCTCTTATCCAAACAGTTGAGTCTCCCATAAAGCTCCTTTCACACACACACCTTGTTATTTCTTTAAACGCACGTAATCCCTGAAACATACAGGTAAAGTGTTAATTGAATCTGCTGAGAGATGGACAGAATGAGGAGAGAGAAAGAGAGCGAGAGAAATCCAAGAGAATTAGTGAGTCATTCATCAGTGATAGTGTGATCGATGAGCCCCTTTAATCTGATCTTTCTGTAGCTCTGGATGTTCAATTATGCATCTGACAAATGTTAAAAAAAGCAAAACAATACAGTGAACCTGCACACTACGGCAGAATTTGAGAATTCCCCAAACCCCAGAGCTGGAAGGGAATTATCATCATGCTGAGAAATGATTTATACCGCAGTGATTAAAAGGAACGTGCCAAGTTCAAAACAACTCCATCGACAGCATCTGTGATGCACTGTCATTAGATTAGATTAGAAAATAATTTAAACTCCCTCAGTTTGTAAAAGAAAAAATGTGTTTACATTAATGAATTTACAATGGAAGTCTATGGGGCAAAGCATTAGGAAGAGGTTTTCTGGGAACATGCATATATTCATTTTTCTGTACAAGTGTTATGTAGTAAATCAGGGTTAATATAGCTATTAAAAACAAAAACTAAACCATCAAATAAATAAATAAAAATTGTTACTTGAAATAAAATTAGACATGCTTTTTGATTTTTGATTAATAATCAAAAAGCATGTCTAATCATATATATATACATATATAACATATATATATATAACACTTACATATATATAACACTTTTGTTTTTGCCCCCATTTTTCATGAGTTGAACTCAAAGATCTAAGACTTTTTCTATGTACACAAAAGGCCTATTTCTCTCAAATATTGTTCACAAATCTGTCTAAATCTGTGTTAGTGAGCACTTCTCCTTTGCCGAGATAATCCATCCACCTCACAGGTGTGGCATATCAAGATGCTGATTAGACAGCATGATTATTGCACAGGTGTGCCTTAGGCTGGCCACAATAAAAGGCCACTCTAAATATATATATGAGATTAGACATGCTTTTTGATTATTAAAATGTATTTAAACTATTGAAAAAACAGTATTCTGGGAGAAAAAATAAACCAGATTCATAAGTTTCATGATTTCAATTAATTAGGCAAGTTTTTTTTTTCTACTAACGTATAATTTAAGCATTAAAATAGAATCCAGAAAAGAATAAAACAGAAAACAGATTAAAAAATAAATAAATTGGGAAAAAAGGGGAAACAATGCACTAAAACAATACAATATATCGACATTACTAAAACTTGAAAATTATTTATTATGCATTTTAAAACTTCTAAGGTGCATGGTTTAGTGGCTTTACATAATTGGAAAAGTAGTTGAAAGATGTAAATTTGTACAGATGTACAGAAACCACTGCAGTTGTAACACACTCAATTCCTCCAATCAGAAACAAGCTGATGACACTTAATCTGCACATGCTCAGTAGGATTCTCTGTCTTCCTCTGGAAAATGAGCATGATCATTTTACCTCAGCAGAAGTTTTCAATAAAATATCGATTTTTAAGTATGAAAGTTACTTTTTGGATGCACAATATTTTTCTTCTGTTGTATAAAGTTTAGATGACTGCGAATTTAAACTTAATGGCCCAGTGTAACCTTGTTTGTCTGTGTTGACATACTTTTCTGTTAGAAAATGAAAATGAAAATATAAAACTACATATAAAAATTATTAGTGTTACACATTAAACAATGTGTTGCCTTTAAATCCTTTAAACAAATATTATCTCCACATGATTTCATTGAGTTATTCTGTTAATATGTCTATCTTGTACCATTTTATTAAAATTCGGTTAAAGACCATTCTTGACTCATCCGCTGATTAATGTATTTGAGTAATATGTGTATTTAAATGATTGAAATCTAGTTACCACTAGAATAGTTGCCTAATCTTCTGCAAAAAATAGTAATAGACTTTGCTTTTTGAATGCATATGATGCCTGACATCTAAAATAATTTGAGGATTAGCTTACCCGTCACCATTCATTTTCCCAAACCATTACTTCATGTTTTTCCTACACTTATCTCTCTTTCTAATGCTTATCTCTCTGTAGTTCATTGCCGGTTTGCTCCAGTGCTGACAGGATTGTGTGAGGTAAAGCAGCTCTGTGTTGACAGACAGGCGGTTTTGATATTGTTTGATGCTTTATCTCTCTCATGACAGTGCTGACTGCATATGTTTGAGGCAGTTTGGCAGCGTTGACAGGGAAACTGCAGAGGCAAACGGTTTCATCTGAGCTTCATTCCCTGGCCGCTGGTGCCCCCTGTGTACCGGCGCTGCATTAAACACACACATACACACACCGTCAGGGGCGTAGATTACGCGGGGGACGCGGGGGACGTGTCCCCAGCACACACAAAACAATAAATAAATGTATATGAAAAACATCATTAGATACTACAGCAGTAAACTGGTCACTTTGAGGTAGGCTTTTATTTGAGATACAATGGGTTAATATTATTTTTCAGTGTTACAGTTGGCCCCAAACAACTTGTTTACATTTGTTATCATTCACAATTAACACCATCTATATATATATATATATATATATATATATATATATTATAATAATGACAGAATATGGACAGAAGCGTCCAGCTATCGCTGTATAAAAACAGTTGTTTTCACAGAAAACAGAAACATTTGGAAACATGAAGATATTAACCATACGATTGCGACAATACACAATATATGGTTTATTTGTGTTTGTCAAGTCATCTCCAGGTAATAA
>NW_015536479.1:610108-610976 GCF_001515605.1 Sinocyclocheilus anshuiensis
TCTTTATAAAACATTAAAAATCTTACTGTTCAAAAACTGTTGACTGGTAGGTTATATAGATTACAGAAATGTTATATATATATAACATTTCTGTCCCCCTCACTTCTGAAATGATGGCTACGCCCCTGCACACCGTCCATCACGCTCACTCATGCAGAAAGCCATGCCGTTGCTCGCCTGAATTAACCGTAACTTTTAATAATCCATCTGATTTGGTGAGGAGAGTGCAGTATGAGAGCGGAGGGAAGAGAGGACGATTACGGTCTGGTGCCCGCAGGTGCTTTCTCACAAAAACGGCTGCAAAGTGGAATTTAGTGATAACAGAATGGTTGTTATTTTTGTTTTGTTTTAACAACTCAGAATGCTGATTATTAGAGTAATACATTTTGACATTTGCAGCACATAACCAGCTAACCATATGTTAGGCTTTTCTGATGTAGTAAATTGCTCGTTAGCACACCTGGTACAGCATTGTACTTGCGATACGAAGTGTTCAGGTACAAGTCCTGTGAAACACAAGTCATGATAAAAGAGCTCAAAGACTTGTAGAAGCAAGCTAAAATGGCATGGTTGCTCATGCAAATATGTTTCTCTCTCTCTCTCTCTCTCTCATTTGCATTTTTTAACACTATCGGTTAGGTTTAGGTGGTGTGAAAAGACCATTAACCGTTTAGCAGAACTCACTCATTTCCTAATTTCTGAACTGCCGTAATATTTACAAAAAAAAAACACAATTGCAACAATCACTTTTAACTGTTTCAGAGAAAATTAGACATTCTCTTTAACACCCGAGGCTGGACATTTAGCTCAGAAATGTGCTACAAGCAATGCAATGCATATCCACAGAAGTTTTTTTTTTTTTTTTTTT
>NW_015536479.1:613102-616322 GCF_001515605.1 Sinocyclocheilus anshuiensis
TTTCTTGAGCAGCAAATCAGCATATTAGAATGATTTTTGAAGGATGTGACACTGAAGACTGGAGTAATGATGCTGAAAATACAGCTTTGATAGCAGAAATCATTTTAAAATATATTCAAATAGAAAGCAGTTATTTTAAATAGTACAGCTTTTGCTGTACTTTGGATCAAATAAATGCAGGCTTGGTGAGCAGAAGAGACTTCTTTATAAAACATTAAAAATCTTACTGTTCAAAAACTGTTGACTGGTAGGTTATATAGATTACAGAAATGTTATATATATATAACATTTCTGTCCCCCTCACTTCTGAAATGATGGCTACGCCCCTGCACACCGTCCATCACGCTCACTCATGCAGAAAGCCATGCCGTTGCTCGCCTGAATTAACCGTAACTTTTAATAATCCATCTGATTTGGTGAGGAGAGTGCAGTATGAGAGCGGAGGGAAGAGAGGACGATTACGGTCTGGTGCCCGCAGGTGCTTTCTCACAAAAACGGCTGCAAAGTGGAATTTAGTGATAACAGAATGGTTGTTATTTTTGTTTTGTTTTAACAACTCAGAATGCTGATTATTAGAGTAATACATTTTGACATTTGCAGCACATAACCAGCTAACCATATGTTAGGCTTTTCTGATGTGGTAAATTGCTCGTTAGCACACCTGGTACAGCATTGTACTTGCGATACGAAGTGTTCAGGTACAAGTCCTGTGAAACACAAGTCATGATAAAAGAGCTCAAAGACTTGTAGAAGCAAGCTAAAATGGCATGGTTGCTCATGCAAATATGTTTCTCTCTCTCTCTCTCTCTCTCATTTGCATTTTTTAACACTATCGGTTAGGTTTAAGGTCAAGCTTATTGTAGGTGATACATCATTTTTTTTAAACACGTTTGCATTAAACTTTTAGCGCCACTCGTCAACATTTAATTTCTGAGCTGCCATGGTACGTATAACAACCAATGTAATAAAATGTTGCCAGATTCACTTTCATCTGTGTCAGATCAACTGAACATGCTTTTAGCATCACTCACTTTGAAAGTGTCACAAAATTGCAAGAAGCAACGTAATTTTATTTTGCAGAAATGTTGCCGAAATATAGACTTGGTTGGATTTTAGGCTATAATGTACAGTTGTGCTCAAAAGTATTCATACCCTTGGTAAACATGATCAAAGAAGGCTGTGAAAATTAATCTGTATCATCAATCCTTTAGATATTTAATTTGAAAAATTTACTTAAATCTAACCTTTCATTGGAGAATAAGAATTTGAAATGGGAGAGAAATCTCATTATGAAATAAATGTTTTTCTCTAATACACATTGGTCACAATTAATCATACCCCTTTTATCCAATCATTTTAGCAACCTCCTTTTGCCAAGAGAACAGCTCTGAGTCTTCACCTATAATGCCTGAAGAGTTTAGAGAACATCTGACAGGAGATCAGAGACCATTCCTTTATCCAGAATCTCTCCAGACCCTTCAGATTTCCTCTTCAGGTCACCACACTCATTTTCTATAGGGTTCAGCTCAGGGAACTGAGTTGGCCAGGGCAGAAGCTTGGTTTTGTTCTCAGTGACCCATTTATGTTTGTGGGTAATTGTCCTGTTGGAAGATCCAACCATGGCCCATTATAAGATTTCTAGCATGGACAGTCAGTTTAAAATTTTTTATCCATTAGTATTTTATAGAATCCATTATGCCATCTATCTGAACAAGATATCCAGGATCTCCGGCAGAAAAATAGGCCCACAACATTAAAGATCCAGCAGTATATTTCATTGTACACATGGGGTACTTTTTTTATCCCTGTTTGCAGCAAACCCATCTTGAGTGTTTGCTGTTAAAAAGCTTTTTTTTTTTTTGTTTCATCTGACCATTGAACCAAGTCCCGTTTAAAGTTCCAATCGTGTCTAGCAAATAAATATGCAGGAGTTTGTTTTTTGATGAGAGCGTTTTCTTTTCTAGTTTTTTCTTGAAACCCTCCCAAACAACATTTTTTTTTTTTTTTTTGAGGCCTTCTGACCCCAAGACTCAACTATTTTCTGCAGTTCTCCAGCTGTGATCCTTGGAGGCTTTGGCCACTCAAACTCTCCTCCTCACCGTGCATTAGGACGATATAGACACACATCCTCTTACTGTATTAGAGAAAAATATTTATTTATAATGTTATTTTCCCCCCCTTTCCCTTTTTTTTTTTTTTACTTTAATTAAAGGTTGGATTTTTTTTTTTTTTTTTTTTTTTTTTTTTTTTAATGAAAGATCAAGTGGATAAACAATGCGGATTTATTTTCACAGCCTTATTTGATCATATTTATCATATTTGAGCACAACTGTAACTAAAGCATATTTATATTTTTAAAAATGACATGCCCTTTCCACATGCCCAACTTCCTGTTTCATCTAGAAATTGGTCAACACAGGAAAGAAAATTGCTCTTCAAGCTGTAAGAGCGTGAATCATGTATATTAATCAGGGTTGGGAAAACTTTGAGAATTTAAGAAATGGCTAGTTTTTATGCAAACACAAACAGTAAGCATACTCTTGCTCAGGCCTCTAAAAATATCATGGAGATGATATAAAAAATGTAAAGAAAAAGGAACAGTCAACTCAGTCAAGGCTGTACTTTGGTGTTAGAGCGAGAGAGAGAGAGAGAGAGGAAGAAAGAAAGAGAAATAACAGTTGAAGCAACATGACAGCATTCTCTTGGGAACAGGAGTCATGATAAATGCTGTGGTCAGGAAGAGTAAGTGAAAACAATAAAGACAGGCTAAATAAAAGAAAAACAGCTCAGCAGATCTGGAGAATGGCCTTTACCTGAGCTTTTGTGTGTGTGTGTGTGTGTGTGTGTGTGTGTGTGTGTGTGTGTGTGCGCGCACCTTTCAAAAAACCCCAAATGAATCCACTGAAGTTGACTACAGAAAAAGAAAAAACACAGATCAGATCTGGCATTTTCTTGTTGGATTAACTTGCAAGATCTGTGTTTCCGCACTTAAAAAGACAAGTCTTTGAAGACCAAGATTCATAGAGTTAATGGAGTTAATGTTTTTCATTATGATAAGAGCACAGGGGAGAAAAGATGTCCAGAAAGAAAAGATTTGAATGTTTTGAATGTTAGCTCATCCTAAAGTGTTCCTTTTCCCTCACATCACTTAGTGCTTTGTGAAAGAGTATGTAAAACACAGGCCTTGATTTGTGTTTCTTTCGGTGAGTGCTCTAAATAA
>NW_015536479.1:620619-621674 GCF_001515605.1 Sinocyclocheilus anshuiensis
TGTGTGTGTGTGTGTGTGTGTGTGTGTGTGTGTGTGTGTGTGTGTGCGCACCTTTCAAAAAACCCCAAATGAATCCACTGAAGTTGACTACAGAAAAAGAAAAAACACAGATCAGATCTGGCATTTTCTTGTTGGATTAACTTGCAAGATCTGTGTTTCCGCACTTAAAAAGACAAGTCTTTGAAGACCAAGATTCATAGAGTTAATGTTTTAAATGTTTTTCATTATGATAAGAGCACAGGGGAGAAAAGATGTCCAGAAAGAAAAGATTTGAATGTTATCCTTTGAAGCTCATCCTAAAGTGTTCCTTTTCCCTCACATCACTTAGTGCTTTGTGAAAGAGTATGTAAAACACAGGCCTTGATTTGTGTTTCTTTCGGTGAGTGCTCTAAATAATCATCCCGTTAACTTTTTGTCCTAAGAATGTGTATATGATTTTTTTTTTTTTGTGAAATGATTGATTGCAGTACTCCAAAGTTGTCTATACAAGACAACACAATGAGGGGGTTTTTTTTCCAACTCAAATGCTGGGTTGAGTCTGTTATGTCAGAAAGCTGGATTAATTCTCCCCAAATTAGGTTGATAATTGTTCATAATAAGAAACCCAATAATGCCGGGTTCAAGTTCCAGCCATACTCTTCAGTGCTGATACCACTACACCTATAATGCTGCGGTGCTCCAGACAGGAATATGTGTGGAAAATAGAAGAAAACTAATCGAAGTGGAGAGGACAGAAATCTTATAAACTGCCCATTAACGAGGAGTGTGTTCTTTTAAAGGGGTCCTATTATGCTCTTTTACAAAGTCTTGATTTTGTTTTGGGGGTGTACTAGAACAGGCTCTCATACTAGGTTGTTCGAAAAACACATTATTTTTCACATATTTTACATTATTACAACACCTCTCTCCCCAGTCTGTAACCACTCTAAGTTCGTCTGCCTTGTGAAAGCTAGCGTGTCTCCGACATAGTGATAACACTCGTTGCCTTCTCTAGTGCAGCTCAACCAGGTCTCATCCCATTCGTCGATATTTGTGATATCACAAATCCCGGAAAA
>NW_015536479.1:623657-635396 GCF_001515605.1 Sinocyclocheilus anshuiensis
GAGAGAGGAAGAAAGAAAGAGAAATAACAGTTGAAGCAACATGACAGCATTCTCTTGGGAACAGGAGTCATGATAAATGCTGTGGTCAGGAAGAGTAAGTGAAAACAATAAAGACAGGCTAAATAAAAGAAAAACAGCTCAGCAGATCTGGAGAATGGCCTTTACCTGAGCTTTTGTGTGTGTGTGTGTGTGTGTGTGTGTGTGTGTGTGTGTGTGTGTGCGCGCACCTTTCAAAAAACCCCAAATGAATCCACTGAAGTTGACTACAGAAAAAGAAAAAACACAGATCAGATCTGGCATTTTCTTGTTGGATTAACTTGCAAGATCTGTGTTTCCGCACTTAAAAAGACAAGTCTTTGAAGACCAAGATTCATAGAGTTAATGTTTTAAATGTTTTTCATTATGATAAGAGCACAGGGGAGAAAAGATGTCCAGAAAGAAAAGATTTGAATGTTATCCTTTGAAGCTCATCCTAAAGTGTTCCTTTTCCCTCACATCACTTAGTGCTTTGTGAAAGAGTATGTAAAACACAGGCCTTGATTTGTGTTTCTTTCGGTGAGTGCTCTAAATAATCATCCCGTTAACTTTTTGTCCTAAGAATGTGTATATGATTTTTTTTTTTTTGTGAAATGATTGATTGCAGTACTCCAAAGTTGTCTATACAAGACAACACAATGAGGGGGTTTTTTTTCCAACTCAAATGCTGGGTTGAGTCTGTTATGTCAGAAAGCTGGATTAATTCTCCCCAAATTAGGTTGATAATTGTTCATAATAAGAAACCCAATAATGCCGGGTTCAAGTTCCAGCCATACTCTTCAGTGCTGATACCACTACACCTATAATGCTGCGGTGCTCCAGACAGGAATATGTGTGGAAAATAGAAGAAAACTAATCGAAGTGGAGAGGACAGAAATCTTATAAACTGCCCATTAACGAGGAGTGTGTTCTTTTAAAGGGGTCCTATTATGCTCTTTTACAAAGTCTTGATTTTGTTTTGGGGGTGTACTAGAACAGGCTCTCATACTAGGTTGTTCGAAAAACACATTATTTTTCACATATTTTACATTATTACAACACCTCTCTCCCCAGTCTGTAACCACTCTAAGTTCGTCTGCCTTGTGAAAGCTAGCGTGTCTCCGACATAGTGATAACACTCGTTGCCTTCTCTAGTGCAGCTCAACCAGGTCTCATCCCATTCGTTGATATTTGTGATATCACAAATCCCGGAAAATATGCGTTGTAGACCAAACGAGTCATTCGTTGTAGTTTTTGAAAAGTGATTTCTGTTAAATAAAATATCTCCTTTTGAATTGGACTTTGAGCTTTGTAACTTTGCAGATCTTTTTTATGCTCAAACAGCAACATTACAGACTAACTAAAGTTGAAAAAGTGAAAAAGCATAATAGCACCCCTTTAAAACAAGCGATGGCCAGACAGAGGGAACTGAAAAGGCCAGAGTTGTGCTTGAGAGGAGTGATTAAAAACACTTTCAATTGACAACAATACACAGTTTATTCCAGACTTTCAGTGTTTACATTGCATGTTTTCAGTCTGTGTGTTTCTTGGCAATACTCAAAATCTGACACAGATGCCATAGTGGGTCTATTTTTGCTGGCTGAAGAGAAATCAAAAATAAAATGAAATTACTGGTCAGATTTGCCACCAACGCATGTGTGTAGGTGTGCATGAGTAATGGGGGGACTCTTTGAGTCTTTAATACCCAGACACTTTAAGAGCAGAAAATAAATAATTGCCAAAAAAAAAAAAGTACAAATAAATTAGAGACGTTTTTTGCGATACTGATTCCGGGGATCCACCACTTTGTACATTTTGTGTGTATTACATATTTAATACATGTTATACTTGAGATCATCAAATTGATAAGAAAGAGCTCCATGAACTGAACTGAGGCCACATCTACATTAATTCAGATACATTTGAAAAAGGTGTTTTCATTTCACAATGCTCTTCATCCACATTAGTGTTTTCAGGCATGTTCCAAAAGTTTCTCGTCAACACTGAAATGTTAGAAAACACTAAAAACATTTTGTTGTGCATGCTTAAAATATAATAAAATCTCACTGAGATGATATAGAGACCAGACATCATATTATTCTCACACTATTATTCTAGCCTGATCATTTTATTATCAAAATATCTCACTATATCTTCAATTGTGTGTGCATTTTCTGTCATCTTTGCAAGAATGTAACATGTAACATACATCTTTAGCAACATACTGTAGATATCTATTGATACAATGTGTGTTACATGACTAAATATGTGCCATTGTTTTCTAATACCTACCCATACTGATGTTTTTAAATATATCCACTTGGGGGAGTGTCTTCAAAAAGCTCAGTTTTGCATGACAAAAATGCTGTCTCAGATTGGACTAAATGCCAACATGTAGAGAAAAAGATGTGTTTTTAAATATTTCCGGATTAGTGTAGATGTAGCTGGAGTGTGTCAGATAATATTCATAACAGTGGGTCCCCAGAACCAGGATTGAAAACTACTGCAATAGGAACAATGGCACTTGGTTTCAGAACACAGCAAACGTGGGAGCACAAGCTCAGGACCACTTTCAAGTTTAGAGTGAAGGCCGAAAAAAGTGTTCTGCAAAGTCACTGAAATTGTGGGGGTCTAGCGAAGAAGGAATTACTGTGTTTATATAGTGTTATTGGAAGTGGAATTAAATCCCATACTAATCTCAACTAATCAAGAGAGATATACCATAAATTGGAAAGCTCATTAAGATCACCAGTATGCACGCATATACACCTCTAGCACTTGGGCATTTGTGAACTAATTAATTTCGGTGTTAATTGGATTATATGAAACTCTCATTAAAATCCTACCCATGTAATAGGAAGATAATTCCAGTTGGCGTTGAATGTTTCTACCGTCTAATATTAGTGCATTTAGCACTCAGAAAAAAGGTGCATTAGTGCCGCATCTTAATAAGACATGTGAGTGTTTCACAGCCTCAGTCGCTCATTAGCATTACATAGGGACCTTGTGAAAACAGCCAAGACAGGTGTTTCTGCTTTATATGAAGGTGTTTGACACATTAAGATCTGTTCTCAGAGGACTTGCGTTTGAAAAAATAGTTCCGCCGAAATTAATTTACTCTTCCTCATGTCGTTCCAAAAACCTGTAGGGCTGTTTTTCTTCTGTGGAACACACAAGGAGATGATTGGCAGGATTTTATTTTATTTTATTTTATTTAAGGTCAAATTCCCATAAACTACAACTTTTGCCTCAATAAACTCCTAATTTGCTGCTTATTAATTATTAGTATGGTTGTTGTTAAAGGGGTCATATGATGCTATTTCAATGTTTCTTGTTAAAGAGTTTGCCACTGATGATTCAAGCGCGAGTTTTGAGCAGTGTGGAGTAGCGCTTGTTTGTCATTTCTCCGATCACAAATGCAGACATGGTTTTATGTTTATGCGGCGCGATGCAACGCAACGTGTAAAAAGACAGTATAAGTCATTATAATCCGTAATTATGTCCCCACTGCATGCAACAAATGCCTCGTTTGTAATGGGTTTTTACAAATATGTTTTTGAATCATCGCTCCGGCCGGACAGGGTATTCGGCCAATCACAATGCACTGGATAGCTGGCCAATCAGAGCACACCTCGCTTTTCAGCCGATGAGCTTTGTAAAAATCGACGCGTTTCAGAACAATTCCTCTAAATATTTTTTTAACCTCAAGCATCACAGAATCCTTTTAAAAATGTAGTTTTTGAAGTTCTGACACGTATTACTGAGAGTTTATCAAGTCCAAACAGAGTCCAAACAGGCATAGAGAAGAAACAATAATGTACAGTATGTAGAAAATAATGTGTTTTTTTAACTTTAAACCGCATAAACACATTTCATTACACCAAATACACTAAATAATGTTCTTTTTAGCAACATCATATGACCCCTTTAAGTTCGGGTTAGGGGATCTAAAATATGGTCATGCAGAATAAGGCATTAATATGTGCTTTGTAAGTACTAATAAAAAAGCTAATATGCTAGTAATATACATGCTAGTTAATAGTGAGAACTGGACCTTAAAATAAAGTGTTATTGAATAGTGTGAGGAACACCAGCAAGTTCATGTCACTCAAAACATAAAGTAGAAGACTAGCTAGTGCTTCTGGTAAATTATTATTCTCCACACATTTATATCTTCCTACTGCCTGAAGTGTCCCTGCAAAGGAAGAACATAGCATATATGAAGTATTAATGTTTGAGGAAGCTCTGAAGGCATTTGCATAAAAAGTGAGGGTTATAAAACATAGTCATTTTGTAGCCATTACAAATCACATTCTACCTGCTGTAACAAGGAGCTGTATAGCATACTCTACCTAACCATCTCTCATTACAGCCACACCACAAGCCTAATGGCAACTTAGTGCACTAAATTCACCCTGAGACGGAGAATGTGGGTGGAAAATGCAGATGGGGAGTAGATTAATAAAAAAATTGAAGGTGGCACAAGGCTATTTACAGGTAATGAGATATATGACAGGAAAGCAGCGGCTGATGATCTGATTTGGAGTGTATGATGGAGAGACTGAGGAAAACAGAGACTGAGGGTGGTTACGGCTCGGGGAATTGATAAACTCTCAGTAATACGTGTCAGAACTCCAAAAACTACATTTTTAAAAGGATTCTGTGATGCTTGAGGTTCAAAAAATATTTAAAGGAATTGTTCACCCAAAAATGAAAATGTGCTAAAATATTTACTCACCCTCGGGCCATCCGCGAGTTTATTTCTTAATCAGAATAGATTTGGAGAAATGAAGTATTACATCACTTCTTCACCAATGGATCCTCTGCAGTGAATGGGTGCCGTCAGAATGAGAGTCCAAACAGTTGATAAAAGCATCACAATAATCCACAAGTAATCCACACCACTCCAGTCCATCAGTTAACATCTTGTGAAGCCAAAAGCTGCATGTTTGTAATTAACAAATCCATAAGGCATGTTTAACTTCAAATCGCTGCTTTTGGCTAAAACACGAGTCCTCTATAATATTGCTTTCTCCAGTCAAAAAGTCATCTGAATTAGGAGAGAAATACGCACAGATCAAGTACCATTTACTGTACAAAACAGTTCTAAGCAAATGTGTGGGTGGATTTTGATGTGAGAAGACAACAGGATATGGACTTTTTCACTGGAGGAAGCATTATTATGGATTATTGACTCTTATTTTGGCCAGAAGTGATGGTTTAAAGTTACTTCTTGATGATAATGATAACTTGTTTCTTACAAACATGCAGCTTTTCACTTCACAGGACATTATTTGGTGGATTAGAGTCACGTGGATTGCTTGTGGATTACTGTGATGTTTTGTGGGTTACTTTTTTGTGGATTACATCACATTACTGTGATGGACCTGTGGATTACTGCAGCTGTTTGGACTCTCATTCTGACGGCACCCATTCAGGATCCACTGGTGAGCATTATAAATATTTTTGCACAAAGCTCTCTCAATTGTCTTTCCTTCTTTTCTTTTTTTTAATGGCTAAAATGGCTGAAATTCAGCCACACTAGCTATGTTTCCATCCAAAGATTCGAATTAAATTTATGCGCAAAACTGGAGTATCGCATAAAACATATGCGAATAAAGCACCGTTTCCATCCAACGAGTCAAAGAGAACAACATCGTCACTTCCTGGTAAACTGGCTCTAAATATCACTAAGAAAACCAGGAGAAGCCACTGAATATAATAATTTTCATATACAGGTGCATCTCAATAAATTAGAATGTCGTGGAAAAGTTCATTTATTTCAGTAATTCAACTCAAATTGTGAAATTTGTGTATTAAATAAATTCAATGCACACAGACTGAAGTAGTTTAAGTCTTTGGTTCTTTTAATTGTGATGATTTTGGCTCACATTTAACAAAAACCCACCAATTCACTATCTCAACAAATTAGAATATGGTGACATGCCAATCAGCTAATCAACTCAAAACACCTGCAAAGGTTTTCTGAGCCTTCAAAATGGTCTCTCAGTTTGGTTCACTAGGCTACACAATCATGGGGAAGACTGCTGATCTGACAGTTGTCCAGTCGGTAAATGTGTTTCCATCGTAGTTTATGCGCATTTAAAAAGTTTATCCTACTCAAATGTGCGCATACGTTTTTATGCGCATTTTTAGAATTTATGCGCATCTTGGCATTTCCATCCAGTGGTTTTTTATGCGATATTACAAAAGGTGCATAAAAATAGGTGGATGGAAACGCAGCACTGTTTAGAATTACAGGTTTGAATGACATCTCTAATAACTGTTGCTACATTTAACAGCTAGCTATGTGTTATCATCAAGATCAAAATAACAGCCTTCAGTCTGGGGCATCTAAATGTTTGTCTGTTACTGCTGGCTGTTGCTCAGCGTCTCCCATAGCTGTGGTCCAGCTTATTAAAAAGTGTGGAGCTTCTGTTTCATTAATTGTGTGCTTCAAAGCGAGTTCATTCCTGATTTCCTGGAGGAATGTCTATTAGAGCAGGATTACATGATCAGAGCCCCTCAATTTTCAGGACTGGGAGTTATTGGGAGGCCTGGTTTGTTTATTCTTTTACTGATTTGTTTGTTTCTTTTAATTCCAGGACCAAGTAAGTAAGTCAAGTTGTTGTAGTAGTTAAGTTTATGTATCCGGTCAAGTTAAGGGATCTAGAATATGGTCATGCAAAAGGCATTAATATGTGCTTTATAAGTAGCCAATATTCTAGTCATATGCAGGCTAATAAGCAATTAGTTAATAGTGAATATGTGTTCCTACCAAATTTTTCATATGTTTCAACTTGTTTACCCTTCAGTATGTTATGTTGGGTAACACTTTATTTTAAGGTGTCCTTGTTAGACATGTTACATGTACTTACTATTATAATAACAATAAATTATGCATAATTACATGCGAGTAACCCTAAGACAAACCCTAATCCTAACCATATAGTAAGTACATGTACTGTAGTTAATTAATATTACTCAATGTATAATTACGCTGTAACAATGACACCTTAAAATAAAGTGTAACCTTATGTTGTTATCTAATGCCATTACGCATATAAATTTTAAATGTTACTTTGTCCTATAAAACCCACTGTATCATTTGATACACAAATTTCAGAATTATCAACATGTTGTACAAAACATGTATAAAATATGTTGTACTCGGTGTACTACATGCCTTCTGTCATCTAATTGATAGTTTATACTTTTTTAGTCCTGAATGAACTCTTCTGACAGTGGCTCTCCTGCTGCTTCATGATTTCCTGACACTCTCCTCATTTCTCCTGCTCACTGGCTGATAAACTCAGCTGCACTGTCTTCCTGTTTTAAGGGACCCATTTCAAGTATGTAGCAAACAGTATCTTTTCCCCTTCTCACAGGCTTGAATCTGTTAGGATTACAGCCTCTGATCACTTAAGGAGATTGTGCATGTGTTCATTTGCAGAGGAGTGGAAGAAACTCTTCTAAGAGTCTCGCATGAGGAAAACAAATATCTGAATTTTGCAAAAACAAATGTCAATTTAGTCTTGGCACTTTCTTTTTAAATTGTGTGTGTGTGTGTGTGTGTGTGTGTGTGTGTGTGTGTGTGTGTGTTTTTGGGGTGATTAGTGGCTCACAGATTTTTTGCCCTTTATGTCATTTTAGAGGTAGGGTTAAAGCATCTAAAATACATATAAAGAATGGTTAAAAAATTACATGTAAAAGATTTGTAATTAACTGATGGACTGGAGTGGTGTGGGTTACTTGTGGATTATTGTGATGTTTTAATCAGCTGTTTGGACTCTCATTCTGACGGCACCCATTCACCGCAGACGATCCATTGGTGAGCAAGTGATGGAAAGCTACATTTCTCCAAATCTGTTCTGATGAAGAAACAAACTCATCTTGGATGGTCTGAGGGTGAGAAAATGCAGCAAATTTTCATTTTGGGGTGAAATGTTCCTTTAATTGTCTTTTCCAGTGAATCATTAATGAAAGTTGTTTTTCCAAAATTCTTGTTTAGTTTTTGGTTGTCTGAAATGATGGACGGATAATCAGCGTCGTTGCGCTCAGAGATGTGATGTGGCGGCTGTAATAAGTGGCAGGGGGGCTGACATATGGGAAGGAGGAATGAAGCAGACTCGAGGGGGCTATGAGCAGAGGTGAAAGTGACTCATCTCAGGCTTTGAGAATTTTTAAACATGAGCCGAGAGGCGGCATCTTATCTCACTGATGAATATGTGCCAGATGGCAAACTGGGAGGCGATGGCAACAGACTGACACAGTCACCACACCTGAAGGGCAGCGGCAAACACACTGGAATCGTTCATGATATCAGAGCTCGTTTCTAATGGTTTGAGGGCCCCCAAAGACCGGATAAATTAGGACATTAGTATTTTTGTCTTATGACCATAGGATGTCTTCCCGGAGCAATAATATCTCACTGAATCGTGCTCACAAGCTCACCTGCAGCTTTAACCTTTCAAACACATTAAACCATAACTGCACCAATGAAATGAATCTCATCGGGGAGATTGAGGTGAAATGAGACAGTTTTCACAGGTTGTCCTTTAGGCAAGAAGAAAAGAAATACAGGCAGGGTTATTATCATTAAGTAAACTAATAAACAACAAATATTTATATTACTTAAAATAAGCATTAACTGAAATGAAAAAAAAAAAAGTATTATATTTCAGCTAGTTGCCAAGGCAACATTTCTCATTTTGATTTAGCTTAAGCTGAAGTAAATAACTAAAATTAATAAAAATGACAAAAACATGCAACAAAATTACTAAAATCTAACTACAATTAAAAGGAAGACTATAAAAAAAATTAAATCAAAAGTAGTAACGCAATTTACCTCATGTTAGGGGTAAGCTGAGCCATGACAAATTGAAAATGTACGTTTAAAATATGCAAGTAAACGTGAGCATAATTACAGATAAACTAGCTTTTTAATCATGCTTAACCTCAGAAAGAAATGGTACTTCACAAAGAAATGGAACACTGTAAAAATCTATTTTTTTTTAAAACAAAGTTTATTGGAGTATGTTACTGCCATTTCTTTGTAATTATTTATTCCTGATATTTACTAGCAGTATATTAATTATATTATATTATATTATATTATATTATATTATATTATATTATAATATAAAGAAGATACATACATGTGTCAATTTAAAGGCATGACGATTTATACTAATTAGAAACTAAAATCTGAATTATGGTGCATGAGACATTATTGGTTATTTAATATTTTTAACAATACTAATAAAATACTTCTACTATTAATTTATCACTGGCAAGTAAAATATAACAAGTTAATATTGGCTAAAGACTGATATTATTCTGTTTAGCCTGGTGCAAAATCATATATGCAAGTGATTTACTTCAAGTAATGCAAGTGATTTAGAAAATGTTAATAAAAATAATGCATTGAGGTAAATCTTCAATGAGGCAACCAAACCAGCCCAGGACAATCTATACTGTACAATTTATATTTGCACTACATTGAGGGGTTTCTCTGTCCCAGTCTCTGTTCTGGACCCCTCTGGTCCTATACGGGCTGAGCTCCAAGAAGGATTGTGTGAAGCTAATGAAGTCCAAGTCCAGGTCCTCCCTCTGCATCCGTCCCAGAGAAAGCCTAATCCCGTTAACTGTGCTTTCTCATGGATAATCCCTCGACTTCCCACCTGGCTGTCCTTCAGTCTCAGCCTCTCTCTGGGATGACCGTCTTCTGCTGAACACTACAGGTAAAAACTGCGTCTGCCAATATTTAACAAGCAAGACCATTTAATAGGCACACATTTTTATTATGTAATTAAGGTTTTTTTAGTATGAGGTTTTGTATAGTGTTTAATTGTTGATTTTTCTCTACAATTTTACATTTTATTAATAAAATATTATTAGATTGTTTTACAAGAACATATTATTTCAATATTTTTACTTCAAATTTCATGTTGAATTCAATGTATTACTTGCCATTTCTTTGTAATTAATTGTGAAATTTGCTAACAATTTATAACTGAAAATTGGTTCTACACTAATCTTTTTTTAGTGTGTTTGTGTGGGTCATAAGAACCAGGCCAGATTTTGAAAACGTTAAGGTAAAGAAAGGCCAATTATTTTGGTAATGCTTTCCAAAAAGTCCCATTGGTTAACATTAGTTCATGCACCAACTAATGTTAACTAACAATACAGTATTTTCTGTATTTTTTACAGTATATTTTAACTATTGTTAATGTTAGTTCATTGTAAGTTCATGTTGGCTCAGACACATTCAATAATATTAACAAACAATTTTTCGAAAAGAAGTATTTTAATTGTTAGTTTATGTTAACAAATGGAACCTTATTGTAAAGCATTTTCTATTAATTGAAAATATGATAAAATACAATTCTGCATATCAGATTTAATATTTAAATATCATAATATTTATCAGAATTGGTGTCAGCTGAATTTCCATGCATATAAATACACAGAACTTTAACTCAGTTTTTCGAGAATACTTGCTTCATACGAGTTGAAGTGGGTCACAGCTCATTTCCTCACCCATCCTCAAATGTCAAACCGTATGAATCTCCTGTCAGCTGGTTTGACTAGCAGTAAATCACCAGTCCATGAATCTCCTCTATGGCTCAGTGTTTTCACCCATCTGCTCCGAGACCCTTCTGCATCCTGCATTTCACTCATAATCGTGCAACTGTTCTTCTCAGTTTGGCTCGGTGTTATTTGTGAAGTTATGTTTCTATTGGTTGTACTGCACATGGTCTGCTGCTAAAACAGAATCTGATCACTGGACTAAACAGGGTTGGAGGGGTTTTAAGTGAATCACGATTTAAAATCTGCAGTTGTGGGAGTGTATAGTCTTGGTTTGAATGCATTCAAAGCAGATTGCATGACTGATGATGTACAGCGCAGTGTCTGACCTGGAATGGAGAGTTTAGAGTGAGCAAATTGAGTTAACAGAGCCCACCAGTGAGACCACTGCAAAACAACGTCCATCTTTCTCTGCTCAGGTGTAAAGTGGAGCAGTGTGGGCAGACAAGTACAGCTGGCCTGCTCTGTTTCCGCAGGTGTTCAAGCCAGGAGAGATTAGGGTCAGATGCATTTATCAGTGATTAACAGTGACTTGAGCCCACACAAACAGCCATGATCCCACTGGAGCAAAACCCATGTGACCAAGAGTGAGAAACAGTTAGATTTATATTACATATGTCATGTCAATTGCTTTCAAACTATGGCAGGTGCTGCAAGCAATTTCAGCTTATTTGTGTTAACTTTAATCACACACCTTCTGTCTAAACCTTCACTCCTCAAAGACATATCAGCAAACTCAAATTCAAAAGCACATTCAAACACATTCAAAAGCCCTTCAGAAGATAATCATTTTGCAAGCAACATGAAATGATAGTAGCTGGCATTGTCCTTCTTGAAGTATTGAATTTACTTTCAGTTATATCTAAACTATAGCTTTCCGGGTCTAGCAGAAATACAGAGTTCTGGCATGAAACTCTAGATGGCGCAGTCCGATAGGTCTAACCATGACTGTATAAAAACATGGACGTAGTGTCCGTGACATCACCCGTAGGTTTCTGAAGAATGGTTTTGAAGCTCAAAGTGGGCGGAGCCAGCCGTCGCCATCTTGGCAGCGCGTCACCGTGCGTCACTCCCGGATAATAGAAAATGGGCAAAGAGGCGGGAGCTGGTTGCTGAAACCACGCCCACCTAGCT